>NC_056744.1:739521227-739568646 GCF_019279795.1 Protopterus annectens
ATATATATATATATATATATATATATATATATATAGCATAAATGGGAAGGGTTGTCAAGTATTATTAATGATAGTGAAAATCTGGATGATATTATGAATAGAAAAGAAGAAGCAAAAATCATGGTAGGAGACCTTAGTAAGGCATTTAATACAATTGGATATGAAATCTTATGGGTAATAATGAAAGAATATAATATAAATGAAAATGTTAGGAAGTTATGCATGTCAGCATATATTAATAATGAAGTAAATACTTGTAAATAGCTGGTTAATCAGTACATATGAAGAGCGGTGTAAGACAGGGATGTCCAATGAGTTGTACACTCTTTGTATTATTTACTATTTATAAGTATGATAGTATGTGAAATAAATTACAAATGAAGGAGGCAGGGTGTGTAATGCCTGAAGGGTTAAGAATTCCAGCTATGTTAACACTTGCAGATGACATAATAATAATTCAGAAAACAAAATTTGGGTAAAAGAAGTAATTTCCACAAATGAGTGTCTAGAGGTAATAAGGGTGGCTTTAAATAAGGAGAAAAGTAAAGGTTTAGGTGACATAATAAAGATAGGGGGTATATATTTTACGGTGAATGAAATGTCTGTTAGGTGTAACAGTTGAGAATAAAGATGTAAATAGAATTCAGTTGGAAAAAACGACAGAAGAAATAAAATAAACCTGTCTTTTCTGGAAAACATATATATATATATATATATATGTATTATGATTCAGAAATAAAATGCTTATTTGATATATTCAGTATTAATGGGAAAATAGCATACTTAGCAAGTGTATTTATGTTGCCAACAGTATTTGAAAAGGAATTCTTGCATATATTTTTTTCATTTGTATGGGGTTAAACCCAATAAAAAGAGAAGTTTTGTATGTAAATAAAGAAGAAGGTGTTTTAGGGTTAATTATCCCAGTGTTATATGCTGCTTCATTAAATTTGTACAAATTGTTAAAGGTGATAAATTAAAAAGATGAGAGATTGGTAGTACTGTTATATAAATATAAATATGATAACTTTTGGGGTATGGTAAGAAAGAGTAAAAGAGAAAAAGAGTGTATAAGTAAAAAAATATGATGTTACCAAGAAAAAAATATTTTTGTGAGAAATAAAAACTGATGATATTAAAAAAGATAGAAAAGTATGGTATAAGAATGTAATGATAAGTATGGTATAAGAATGTAATGATAAAATATTACCGTGTAAAACCAAGGGAAAATTTAACAGAAGAAAAAAAAGAAAGCTATAAAAATAAGAAACAAATGGTGGAATCAGAAGGTAGAATGTCAAGTTATTTTGTGCAGATTGGTTATAGATAAATTGCCAGTAAAAGGAAATATGCCATTTAAAAGGAAAAGTGATAGAATATGTTTACTTCATCAAGAAGAAGCAGTTATGGAACATGTGCTTTGGAAATGTAAAACAGTAAAAAAGTTATTGGGGAAACTATGTAAAGAAGATTTTTGAAGATATAAAAGAAGTGGATAAAATAAACATGGATATGATTAAATATATATGCTATAAGAATAGAAGTAAAGAATATATTAAAAGAATAGATAAAAGGTTATTTTATGTTATGTGGGTTATATGGAGTGAAAGAATAAATGAAATTATGTATAATGGTAAATGGATTTTAGCAACAATATTAAGTAAAATCAGATAGGTGTTATGGAAAAAGGAGTTGGGGTCTATTAGGATGAAAATTTAGTATGGTTGTAAAGGAAGTTATGAACATGTGTAAATTGATTTATATATCTGTATATTTGTACATTTGTAAATGAGTTCTTTTGTACACAAATAAAGGACCCCTACTCTTTTTTAGTAGGTACTGTGGAATCTTTTACATTCACCTGAGCTACTGCCAACTCAAGCTGATGGAACCTCAATTTAATGTGTCATTCAAATGACTACAAGCATGGCATGCCCTCAGGGACTCCCCATAGGATAACAAGAACAGCAGGCAAGGAGAGTGAATGCTAGAACCATATTGGAAGTCATTAGTAAATGTAGGCTAGGGATACAGAATGGTCTGGTTCCTTTGGCCCTCCTCAGCTTTGAGAGCCAAGTCAAGAAAAGTATTGTGAATATTGTAAGCAAAAGGAAAGCCAAACTTGCGTGACGTAATATTAGAAACATCCAAATGGGTGCTGCCTTTGCATTTGAAAATTGAATTGCCTCCATAACAGTGCAAACATAATTTTCATAGTTTGTATAAGTTGTATGTAGATGTATTTATCTTCATAAATTCATGTCACCACTTTGAGTGGTGGAACAAATGGGGCACTCATGACAGTTTCTTTAATTGTGTATAAAGCACTTGTGCTAATAAAAAGAAATTGTTTTCTAAACAGACATAAAATGCATGCATGTGTGTGTTTGTGTGTGTGTGTGTGTGTGTGTGTGTCCGTGCACGCACGCATCTACATCTATGTGATATATGTATAAAATTAGCAGTAGGAGAGTTGCCCTTGAAATATTTCATTGCCTGACTACCATGCTAGTGGCTCATTTTGGTGCAGAAAGACATAGTCTTACAATATAACAAAGTCACAGTAAATTATGTGAAATGATAAGAATCTGTAATATATTTGTTAATCTTGATCACGTGTGTATATTTCTTGGTTGATTACTATATCTACATAATAAAAAAAAACTCTACACATTAGATGTCCCTGATGTTTTCAGTACCTCTTATGATGAATCACTGAAACATATTAATTTTGTTTGGGGCAGTCCCCCAACACTCGCTATGCAGGGGAACTTTGACCCTGTGCTGACAGACTTATTAAAGTCATCAGTGAGGTCAGGCTAAGGGCAATGTCTTGACCACAACAGTCTCTATTGTTGAATGGTGTCCTTCTATTCATATGATGCAGTATTCATAAAATGAGGGAGTCTGTCTCCCTCATGTTATGAATACTACAGCATATAGAAGAGAAGGACATCTGTGGTTCATAGGTAGTACTAGGCTATTTGCCTGAAGGCATTTATAAGCCTAACCAGAATGTGTTGGCTTTCACTGCCCCCTTAGATTAGTTCCCTGTGCCTCTGTCCAGCAGAGCCACTGAAGTGATCCCCGAGGTAAACTTTCTGTTTCCCATCCACTCGTCAAGGTTTCTTTTGAAGAGTGTTAGCAAGGAGCTCTGCCTAATGTAGATTGGGATCTTGTTCCAAAGCATGGGAAGTCTCTGGGACAGGAATCTATCCCTCCAGCATGTCCTATTTATTGTTGTGGTGAGGTTTAGATCCCTAGAGCTTGTGGCTCAAGGGGATAAGGTTTTCTTTAGGTGGAGCATGTCCATCAATTTTGGGTTGGACATGGCCTTGTATGTCAGGCAGAGATCACCTCTGAGTAGGCAGTATGCAACCGAGTGCAGCTGGAGTTTCTTCAGTTGAGCTGCATAGGGCATCTGTTTGAGGCCAGTGATCCTCTTGGTGAGGTACTTCTGTGGTCTTTCCGGCTGTTGCAGGTGTCTTGTAAGGTGCATCCTAAATGGGGCATTGTACTCTATGATGGGTCTGATGAGTGATGAGTAGAGGGGCACAATGACCTCTTTTGATCTGGATGCGAACCCTTTTGTGATTAGGTGGGCCACATAGAAGGATTTTCTAACCACTTTGGCAATGTGATTATCAAAAGTGAGATTATTATCTACTTGGGTCCCCAGATCCCTTATTGCGTCTTCCGTATTTAGGGGACTACCACCTATGTGGTAGTTTATGGGTACTTTGTTTTTGTCCAAAAGGGATGACTATGCACTTTTTGGCATTTAGCTTGAGGCCATGATTTTGGCACCAGGTATCCGTCTCAGTGAGACCCTTTTGGAGGATATCTGTGTCAGCCGGAGAGTCAATTATAGCCCCTAGTTTGCAGTCGTCTGTGAACATGGTCAGCCATAGTCCTCCTGTGCTTGCCTGTACCTCTGAGAAGTATATGCCGAACAGGAGGGGTCCTAAGACTGAGCCCTGGGGAACGCCACTTGTAACCGATTTAGAGTAGGACCTAGCTCCCGCAACTCTCACCATGTGGGTTCTGTCCGTGAGCCAATTGGCAACCCATCTTGTGATGTAGGGGTTTATGTTCAGGCTGGTGAGCTTGTCTATAATACCAGAATGGGGAATGGTGTCGAAGGCCTTAGCGAGGTCTGGGTAGGCTGTGTGTACCACCTTTCCCTCGTCTATAGACTTGGTAACTGTCTCAAAGAAGTCCACCAGGTTTAGGAGGCATGATATGCCGTTAACAAAGCCGAACTGGGTAGGGTCCAGTGTTTGGAGGTTCCCAACGTCTCTGTTAATGAGTTCCATGATGCGCTCCGTAGCCTTGCAGACCAAGCTAGTCAGGTTTATAGGGTGATAGTTCCCGGGGTCTGTTGTGGCTCCACCTTTGTGGAGCAGAATAACCATTGCTGTGCACCACTCTATGGGTATGTAGCCTGTGGAGATGCTGAGTTTGAACAGTGTGTTTAGGTGAGGGGTTAGTTTGTCTTTGAGCTCGTGTAGGATGCAGCACGAGACACCGTCCGGTCCCATTGATGCTGTGTTTTTGGCTTTGGAGAAAGCTGTTTTAACCTGAGTGTCTGTGATTTCAGGGACTCTACATTCTTCTGGTATGGTTATGGTCCCTTTTGGGGGTGAGAGAGGAGTGAAGTGTACGCTGAACCTGTCTACCAGGATGTTGGTGATATCGGTCGTTTCAGTGTATTTTGTGCCATTCTGCACTAACTCAGAGCAGATCTGAGCATTGCCACTTAGATTTTTGACATAGCTAAAGAATGCCTTGTGGTTATCTTTGGAGTCCTTGGCAATTTTTCTTTCAAAGCTCACCTTGGATGATTTTATGAGGGATCGTAGTTTTTTTGCTGATACTGATCAGGGATGTCTTCCCTTCTTGGGATTTTACTCATTTCTGTACTAGTTTCCTCCTATTGTATAGCTTGTTTATGGCAAGAGTCCACCAGACTGGTTCATAGGTTCATACTAGATTATCTGCCCTGGGGCATTTATAAGCCTAGCCCGATTGTGTTTGGCTTATGCCACCCCTTGATTTGAGTATAGTGTGCCCTTTTTAAAGTTTAGTTTACTGTGCCTCTGTCTAATAGTGACACGGAAGTAATCCCCGGGACAAACCTACGATCCCCCATCCACTCATCAAGATTCTTCTTGAAGAGAGTCAGTGAGGTGCTCTGCCTAACATGAATTGGAATTCTATTCCAGAGCGAAGGGAGCCTCTGGGTTATGAATCTGTCCCTCCAGCATGTTCTATTTATTTCTGTGCTGAGGTTCAAGTTTCAATTCAGTAATTCAATTGAGTAATGCTCCCAGTCTATGCTTGGGTAGTTGAAGTCGCCCAATATAATGGTGTTCGGAGAGATCTTCGTGTTCTCCAATGTTTTCAGGAAAGCCGAGTGGGATTCCTGACTTTGAGAGGGTGGTCTGTAGGATGCTATAAACTGAAAAGCAGTCTTGCCCACTGTCAGTTGCACATGGATGGTCTCCGATACTTCGTGCAATGCCACTAACCATGAGGTGTGGATATCCTTGATAAATATGGAAACTCCCCCTCCTTTTGTGGTTCGGTCCGGGTTTTGAGGCCGAAAAGCATGATATGAGGTATAACCTGGTAGTGCTGGGGTGCTCTCTGGAGCCTTGAACCAGGTTTCTGTCACTGCACAGATATCTATGTTCTCCATACTGTGGAGAGCTTTGAGTGCGTGCATCTTGAGGTTAAGACTTCTGGCATTTAGCAGCATTACCCTTAGTTTCTTGTTCCTTGTGCTGTCTATGGAGGTGGGTTTGACTTTTGAGCCTTGCCTAAAAAAGGCACTATGGAGGTGGCAAGAGCCTTTGCCAATGTCCAAAAGCCCCAGAGTGACAGGTGCAAGCCGTCCCTAGCGAAGCAACGTGGCTTGTCGAGCATGTCATCCCAGGCTGACAGACACTGGATCCCCTTTGAATGACACCAAAATTTTAGCCAATTGTTAAAATCGATCATTTTGTCTTTATACTGTGGCATCATTCTAGGTGAGGGTAAGATGCTGCTCAAGGTCAGGGTCATACCGGCCTGGGCTACATGATCAGAGAGCTCCTCTATGTCTCTTTTCATGTAGTCGAGGGAGGTACGTCTCAGGTAATTCACGCCAGCATGTACAATGACTGAGTCATATTTGTATTTGCTTTGGAGTGACCTGAGTGCTTGCGTTATGTGGCGGATCCTAGCGCCCGACAGGCAGCTCACTGTGACCTTCTCTTTATTCAGCCTGGTGAGCGGGACGTCAGTGTGTCTGACAATAGAGTCACCTATTACAAGAGTATCAGGTGTGTTATTCAGCCTTAAAGGCTGTGACTGCTTGGCACACTGACTTTGTGTGCTATGTGTTGTATGTGTTTTGTTTTGTGGTAGCGTTTGCTTGGATGTCTGCTTTGGAGGTCTCTGTTGCTTAGGTAGATTTTCATTTAGAGCCTCTGAGTATGTTTTTGTGTTTTTATGTGTTTGGTTCGCTGTTGTGGTGGGACTATGTGATACTGGAATTGCATTGTGTGAGGTTACCTTCTCCTCCTGACTGGTTACACCAGTTTTGAGATGAGAGAGCTCAGCCTCCAGTTTGGCTATATGGTTGCATCTCTCACATATATTTGAACCTGTTTGGAGGAGGAGAGGGTTGTCCGTGTACATGAGACAGTTGTAACATTGCCTCAAAATTCCCAGATTCACCAGCTGGACTGGAGAGGAAACCATTGACTGACCTTTGGACATGCTAGAGTAATATAGGGAGCTGAATTAAAACGGACCAATAGGGGACAAAGTAATCATAGAGAGTATGAGTAAGTAGTGCTTATGGTTTATTAGTGCTAACTTGTAAGATTACTTATTTGGACCAGTGAGGGGCCTTAGAATGAGAATATGGTGTTTGATTTGAGAGATAGAGCAGTTCTAAGGGAAAAAGTAAAGAGCAGTCTTTGTGGAGCCAGGAATAGTTTAAACCCAATTAGGCGGCGCTGCCCGATGTTGCGCTATGCGCAAAAACATGCAAAACCGCGCAAAAGAGGCTTTTAAGAGAGGGAGATCAAGGAGTTTGGAATTGACCCAAAATGGCCAATAAAACTACAGTTTCAAGGCAGTAACCACTCCCACAGGGGCAGGTAGACTGCTCAATGTTTATCACTGCCAATGATGAACATAGAGACTTCCCTTTAGCCCAAGCAAACAATGGCCTCAAAGAAACTTACAAACAGTTCAGAACAGCAAATCTGTAAATGAACTTTTTTAAATCTCAGAAAAGTGGGAAAAAAGCAAGATTTTTTTTTTTTTTTTTTTTTTTTTTTTTTAAGTAAAGCAGAGGTTCACAAGTATCAACAAGTTAGAACAGTGCAGTAAATGACCCCAAACTTGAGTGCTAGGCCAGAGACAGATAAAATGCAAGTTTTAAGAAAAAAACGATTTTAAAAATAAGTGCACGCAGGAAATTCAATAATCAGCTCTAGGTTGTGTTCTAAATACAGTTACCAACACAGAAATCAAGTTTAACAAGCCAGAAAATGCTCAAACATAGGTGGCAATGCAGAAAAACTTAACAAATAATCTGAAGCAAAATACTTAAAATCTCAAAAGTGGCTCCTTTCTTCTCTCAGCGTTTTCTCCTCTTGGTGGGTGCTTCACCAACAGCCAACAAGTCCAAAAAGACGCCAAAACCATGAGGCAATCGGGTTTTAAGAGAGGGAGATCAAGGAGTTTGGAATTGACCCAAAATGGCCAATAAAACTACAGTTTCAAGGCAGTAAACACTCCCACAGGGGCAGGCAGGCTGCTCAATGTTTATCACTGCCACTGATGAACACAGAGACTTCCCTTTAGCCCAAGCAAACAATGGCCTCCAAGAAACTTGCAAACAGTTCAGAACAGCAAATCTGTAACTGAACTTTTTTAAATCTCAGAAAAGTGGGAAAAAAGCAAGATTTTTTAGTTTTTTTGTTTTTTTTTTTAAGGAAAGCAGAGGTTCACAAGTATCAACAAGTTAGAACAGTGCAGTTAATGACCCCACACTTGAGTGCTAGGCCAGAGACAGATAGAATGCAAGTTTCCTTTTCTTGGAGGAGTGAGTCTTGGTTTTGCTTGGGATGGCACGATCCATACATTCTTGTAGGTGCCCGTAGAATGCATTAGTAAAGGATTTTGCAGCTTGGAGAGCATTATCCTTCAGCATGGGGATTTTGAAACGTTCTACCTCGGTCTTAAGTAACGTGAAGTTTGCTTTTGAAAAGTTTTTCACGGTGGTTTTCTTGTCCGGGGGTGGGGGCGGATTATGGCTATCCAAAGTGATTTGTTTGTGGTCAGATCTAACCAGCGAGGGGTTGACCTCCGGTGTGGAACACCAGTCGCCCATGTTGGTGATGACCAGGTCCAATATAGTGTCACCTCTGATGGGAGTGTTGACCAGTTGAACCAGGGCATTTGAGTTTATAAATTCTAGGAAATGTTGGGTAAGGGAGTTAGTACTTGAGTAGTTCTCCCAGTTAATGTTTGGGTAATTGAAATCACCCAATATTAGGGTGTTTGGTAGGACCTTTATGTTTCCCAGTGTTTCCAGAAATGCTGAATGGGGGTCCTGGGACATGGTGGGTGATCTGTAGCAAGCTACAATTTGAATTGCAGTTTTGCCCATTGTTAGTTGCACGTGGATGATCGCTGAAGCATTGTGCTGTGCCACTAACCTGGAGGTGTGGATATCTTTGATGAATATGGATATGCCCCCGCCTTTTGTATTTCGGTTTGGGTTCTGTGGCCGAAATGTATGGTAATAGTTGTAGCCTGGTAGTGCTGGGGTGCTTTCTGGAGCCTTAAACCAGGTTTCTGTTACTGCACATATATTGATTTTCTCCATACTGAGGAGTGCCTCGAGTGCCTGCATTTTGAGGTTTAGACTTCTGGCATTGAGTAGCATTACCCTCAGTTTTTTATTACTTGTGCTATTTATGGTGGGTTTGTCTTTTGAGCCTTGCCTACAAAAAGCACTATGGGGATGGCAAGAGCCTTGGCCAGTATTTGAAAGCCTAAGGGTGACAGGTGCAAACCGTCTCTAGCGAAGCAGCGTGGCATGTCGAGCATGTAATCCCAGGCGGGCAGACAGTGGATCACCTTTGAATGACATCAGAAACTTAGCCAATTGTTGAAATCAAGAATTTTTTCTTTATACTGTGGTGTCATTCTTGGTGAGGGTAGGATGCTACTCAGGGTCAGGG
The DNA here is from genome assembly GCF_019279795.1 of Protopterus annectens. NCBI lineage: Eukaryota > Metazoa > Chordata > Ceratodontiformes > Protopteridae > Protopterus > Protopterus annectens. Next base: position 739,530,476 of record NC_056744.1, read on the forward strand.
TCATACTGGCCTGGGCTATGCGATCAGAGAGCTCTCCATGTCTCTTTTCATGTAGTCCAGGGAGGTACGGCTCAGGTCATTCACACCGACATGGACAATGACAGAGTCATATTTGTACTTGTTCTGGAGTGACCTGAGTGCTTGTGTTATGTGACGGATCCTGGCACCCGACAGGCAGCTAACAGTAACCTTCTCCTTATTCAGTCTAGTGAGTAGGACATCAGTGTGCCTGACTATATAGTCACCTACTAGTATGTTGGGTATGTTATTTTGCCTTAAGGGCTGTGATTGCATGGCACACAGGTTTTGTGAAGTATGTGTTTCATGGTTTGTGTTGGGAAGTGGAGGTTGCTTGGATGTTTGCTTTGGAGGTCTCTGTTGGTTTTGCAGATTTTTATTTAGAGCCTCCGAGTATGTTTTCATGTATTTATGTGTGTTTTTTTGCCAGTGCTGGTTTAATGGGTCTATGTGAGACTGGTGGTGTGATGCAAGTATTTCCCTTCTCCTCTTGACTGTCTGATCCAGTCTTGGGTTGAGAGAGCTTAGCCTCCAGTTTGGCTGTATAATTGCATCTATTGCATGTATTAGTGTTTGGTGGTAGGAGGAGGGGGTTGTCTGTGTACATGAGGCAGATGTAACATTGCCTCAAAATGCCCAGATTCACCAGTTGGACTGGAGAGTACACCTGAAGCTGCCCTTTGGACATGCCTGGATAGGTACAGTGAACTGTTTTACTGGATGGCTGGTAAGGTCGAATAGAGAGCCTTGTCCTTCTGTACAGTACAGGAGGGTGTAGTGCTAGGGTTTAGAAGTGCTTGCTATAAGTTTTGAGCAAGTGCCGGGCCTGAGAAATGAATGTCTTGAGTGCTTAAGTTGAAAGTTTGTCTAGTTCCAAGGGAAAAATTGAAGAGGAGACTTTGTGGAGCCAGGCATAGTTTTACCCTAGCTAACCAGTGCTGCCCGAAGTAAACTACTAATTTCTGGGCTGAAACCACTCCTCCAGGGTCAGATTGGCTGCTCAAAGCTCCCCTCCCTCACAGGTGAACAGAGAAACTTCCTTCTATCCAAGTAAGGTATGGGCAAACACAGAGATTTGTAACACAGCCCTTAATTCAGCACTAACCTGAAAACTGGACTATACTAGCTTAGAAAGGTGAGAAACAAATATATATTTTTTGTTTTGTTTTCTTTTTCAGAAAATAAAGCAGATACACTCAAAAAACACTTTAAATGCATAGAAAAGGATACTTATTGTTATATATCACAGATCAGAGTTGTAATCAATGCCCCTAGTAATAAAGTAGGAAGAAACACAAATACAGTAAAAGCAGATGAATAAAGTGCATTTATATATATATATATATATATATATATATATATATATATATATATATATATATATATATCAAACAATAGAAAACAAACAAACAGATTTAAACAAGTTACCCAGTTAACCAGAAAAAAAGCTCAAAACTGAGCCCTGTTCCAGCAGTCTTCAATCAGACAAGTTCTAACTGCACACCCCTGCTTACTAGGGTGCAGGGGAGCCTTCTCCAAAAAAAAATGGCCTGGATCAGTGCTCAAGTTATACAAACAAAGCTAGATTCAGCAGGCCTGAATCTGGTCTGTGCTACAGCAACAAGGCGCACCAATTTCAGAAAGATACAGTTCAAATAAGCAGGCACAATAAGCCTGTGACCAGAAATTCCCAGCTCAAAAGGGCATAATCCAGCCTCTCCTCCCACAAGAGTGCAGACCACAAACCTTCTTAATGTAGAATAACTGGCCTGAAGCCCAAGTGCTTAAGCCAGAACTATATACTTTTATAATAGCAGACACTGGGCCTTCAATCATTCCCAGTTTAGAAGGATGTAAGCTACTTGTCCTGCCACAACAGTGCAGACCACAAACCTCCTTAATGTAAAACAGGCTGTATGAAGCCCAAGTGCTTAAACCAAAAGAATAACAGTTACAATTTAATCAGGCTACTACCAAGCGGTAATAAATGCAGCAGAATAAATAAAATTGAGTACTTTTAAGAAAAGCAAAATAAAGTAGGAGGAAACACAAATACAGTAAAAGCAAATGAATAAAGTGCAAAACAAATTTTTTTTTAAGTAGAAGGAGAGAGGAAGAATCTAAGTGGGCTGGCCTTCTCAAATCTTCTCATGGTAAGATTTACACAACTATTCTTTCACTTTAGTAATGTGAGCTTTATTATGCTTGGTCTTCACATAATTATTGGTGATCACAAATGTACATAATTTTTATGCAGTAGATATAGCCTTCATTTGGGTATTTAGAACACGCCTTTATATTTTTATTGATTACTAAGTTTCATTTGGGAAGATTCATTTTTAGCAGGTAACTGAAGAAAAGCACTTCAGAACAAATAAAATTACATTAAAATACATACATCATATACAGACTGACTTAAGCTTTTTTTTTTTTTTTGGTATCTTCTTCAGTTTAAGTCAGTCTGTTTATGGTTTTGTTGTGTTTTTACTGACTTAGAAATAAAGACTGTTTCATTTGGTTACATTAAGATATGTAGATTATGAACATTTTTTTAGCTTTAAAATGAAATAAACAATAGTTAGTAATGTAAACAGACTTGCAGTAGTGAAACAGACATATTGTATATCATTAGGATGAATGACTTTTATGTGCAAATCTGAAGTACAGAGTAGCCAGTTATTCAGAACATTCTTTGCACCCTATATATTCTTTGAGTAAGAATACGTAATAGAAGTGACAAATACAGTTTTTTCCATTTGAATACTCTTTTTTTACCATTTTTTAAACGTGGCAAGTGAGGGACAACAGTGAGTATTTCTAATAGTATACATCAGAGATAGTTATGTGAAAAAGCCTAATTCACAAATAGGGCAGGAATTATGGAAACATCTGTGAAAGAAAGAAAATGACATTGAATAAAAGGTCAAGTCAGTTTGTCAGGTAACCCCATAAGCAGTAACATTGCATTTCCAGTTGGTGAAAAAATGTTTGAAGAGGGCATTCCAAAAGTAGGGCTATTCCTGAAGTTGGTCAGTATTAATCAGCGCACTACCCCAATGAATGAATGTGTGTGTGTGTGTATTAAAAAAAAATAAAATAAATAAATATATATATATATATATATATATATATATATATGTGTGTGGGTGTATGTATATGTGTGTGTGTGTGTGTGTATATATATATATATATATATATATATATATATATATATATATATATATATATATATATATATATATATATAGGTTTACTATTAAAACCGCAAAATTAAGAACACAATCTGTTCATGTTTTTGACTCATTTTACTAACATACTGCATATTAATGAGGTCAGTATGTCGAATGTCATGTCGATTAATGCGAATTTGATATTATTCAACATCCTTTTTCCCCTGCACCTATATATTCCAACTCCGAGATGTCAATACAATGAGAAAAAGGATAAATGTCCCAATCCGCACTGTACTACTATCTCTGTTCATAACACTGACCACGTGTAAGTGAATCCACAGTGACATTAACTGTGAAAGGACACTCGCAGTATTGAAGCTTGGCAATACGGAAATCAGCCAACTGACGTTCAACATTCCCGTTTTCGCTAAACATTCATTCTTCATTTTGATAGTAAATCTAAATATATATATATATATATATATATATATATATATATATATATATATATGTGTGTGAGAATGAGCTCCCTTAATGATACTGGTTGATTATTCCACATCTTAAAGGCTTGACTTGAAAACAGGGGCTCACTGGAGCAGTTGTGTGATATACGACCCTTAGTGAGTTAGTGTAAAGAGTAAACTAAGCATTATGTGAAGATAACTTAAGAGGCAGGAGCTGAAAATATGGCCTCGCAAGATCAATTGCATAGCACTGAAATCTTGGTGAATTAGTGAAATTTGCAGAATAAATATTGTGTACACAGATCACAGCAGCAGATTAGCACAGAGATTAGTGTTGCTGCCTCACAACTATTAGCCTTCCTGTTCTTTTCCTGAGTAGGGTTCCTTCTCTGCAAAGTCTTCACATTTTCTTTGTGTCTGCATGAATTGTCACTGGGTGCTGTGGTTCACGTTCGCATACCAAAGGCAATACTGTTAGGTGAAATGTTGCTGGCTAAATTCATCATAGGTGTGCAGGTGACGTGTATATTTGTGTACGTCTGGTGATGGACTGGTAATCCAGTCCAGAATTGGTTCTCTGCCTTGTACTCATTGTTTTTTTTGGAGTAAACCATACTTCTCCACAATTGTATTGGCGAATCAATGAATGGTGCACAAAAGAAAGCTGAGCCACCTCTTTCATGCAGGGGGATGGTGCCTTGTAGCAGTAGTAATTTAGATTCAAGTAAAAGCCTGGGGTTATCAGTAGCTGGTCAGAGGAGCTTGAAATGAGCATTCAGACGGATGCAGATTTTCAAGTAGACTCACAATGGATTGAGCAGATGGAATTAGACCTGAACAAAATGAGTAAAAAAGTGTGGTTTCAAAGTTACAAAATGACAAAGGAAAGATAAATGAAAAATATGTTGTAGAGATCATTCATCAGGAAAGAAGACCTGAAGTAATTAACATTAACAGTATATATTGAAAGATTAACCTGTGTCTCCTAAATGGTTGATTTAATTTTCCTTTTGGAGATGTTCTTTGACCTAGGTTTTTAACAATGATTTTTTTTTTTGTTTTTTTTATTTTACTAACTCATGTTAGTTGGGAGGTTGTTCCAACAAGCTGCCACTAACTTGGAAATGCATTTTTTACCAATGGCAGTTTCAAATGTTGGTCTGCTTAGGGTAAGAGCATTTTTATTATTCTAAGTTCATGTGTTGATGATCTTATTGCCAGTTTTGGGGCCAGTGGGAGGCATAGCTTTTAATGTATTACTTTGTAAGGAAAGAATAAAACATTGTGCTCTCTCCACATCAGCAGTCCATTAGAAGCACCATAACCACTCTTTACAATGCTACTGGATGATATTAAGGATCATTGACATTATTCACCTTACTGGGTCAGTTTTTATAGACCTCACCAAAGCCTTTCATTTGGTCCGGCCATTCATTACTTCTCAACTCCCTCCTTTGATCAGGCATAAGCAAAGACTGCCTCCCTGATTCCACAATTTCCTTACAGCTTACATATTTCAAAGTACAGATAGAGAATTCATCCTATCTCTCTCTGTCCATCTCTCTCTCTACCCTAAGAATCATTCCTTTTCCTCCTTATACTCACTGTTCAATAACTTCCTCTCAGCTCTCTTACCTCAGACCCCCAGTCTTTGTTAACTCAGATGATATAGTAATTTGCGAAGACTACCCTCACTCCACCATCAAAAATCAATGTGAAAAAATAGCTGTATGCACTATTACTATAGCTTTCAAATGGTTACATTATATAAAAGATGAAATAGCTAAAAGTATGATCTTTGGCACAAGAAGAAATTCCATAGCTCAACAAAAGTGGGCAAGAAAGCACAAGTTCAAAGATCATTTAGAAACCACAACATACTGCAAATAATTTTGCACATGTTTCGACCACTCTCAGAAATTTCATAGGTGTATACTAGGCTAATGGTCCTGGGAACTTTACAAGCCTAGCCCATAGAAGTGCCCTGACATTGTGCCGCCCATCGTTGGTTCCCAGTGCCTTTATCAAGCAGAGCCACTGGAGTGATCCCCAGGGTGAATTTTGTATTTACCATCCACTCATCAAGATTTCTGTTAAAGAGGGCCAGTGAGGTGCTCTGCTTGACATGTATGGGAAGTCTATTCCAGAGCATGGGCAGTCTCTGGGTTATGAACCTGTCCCTCTAGCATGTTCTGTTGATTGTGGTAATGAGGTTGAGATCTCTGAAGTGTGCGGAGAGGAGGGACTGGGATTTCTTTAGATGTAGCATTTCTAACAGAGTTGGGTCAAACATGGCTTTTCTAAGTTAAGCAGAGATTGTTCCGTAGTAGACGATTTGAGACAGAGAATAGCTGGAGCTTTTTGAGTCTGTCCGTGTAGGACATGTGTTTAAGGCCTAGGATCCTCTTTGTGAGGTACTTTTGTGGCCTCACCAGCTGTTGCAGGTGTCTAGTGAGGTACATGCCAAATGGGGAATTATACTCTATGATTGGTCTGATGAGGGAAGAGTATAGAGAAATGATGACCTCTTTCTTCCTGGATGCAAAACCCTTGGTAATGAGATGTGCCACGTAGAAGGACTTTCTGACCACAGTGGCAGTGTGGTGGTTTTCTGACCACAGTGGCAGTGTGGTGGTTGAAGGAGATGTTGCCGTCATCCTGTGTCCCCAGATCTCTTATAAACGTCTTCGTTGTTCAGTGGGCTCCCATTGATGTGGTAGTTAGTGGGAACTGAGTTTTTCCCAAAGTGGATGACGACGCATTTTTTGGCATTAAGCTTAAAGCCATTGTTTTGCCATCAGTCATTGGCCTCAGTGAAGCCTTTCTGTAGGATGTGTGCATCGCTTGGGGAGTTAATAATGGCTCCCAAGATTGCATTCATCTGCGAATATAGTCAGCCAGAATCCCTCCATGTTGGCCTGGACTTCTGAGAAGTAGATGCCAAACAGGAGAGGACCCAGGACCGATCCCTGTGGGACTCCACTGGTGACTGGTTGGTAGTCTGACTTGGAGTCCGCTACTTTCACACTGTGGGTTCTATCTGTGAGCCAGTTTGCAACCCACCTAATGATGTAGAGGTTGACGCCTAGTTTGCTGAGTTTATCAATAATTCCTGAGCGAGGAATGGTATCAAAGGGCTTGGCCAGATCAAGGTAGGCTGTATGGAACTGCCTTGTCTTCATCCACCGCTCTGGTGACTGACTCAAAGAAGTCAACTAGGTTGAGCAGGCGTGATCTACCTTTCACAAAATCAAATTGCGTGGGATCTAGAGTTTGGAGAGTCCCTATATCCTTGTTAATTAGGTCCATGATGATGAGCTCCATAGCCTTACATATCAGACTCGTCAGGCTAATGGGGCGATAATTTCCAGGATCGGTAGTTGCTCCTCCTTTATGGAGAGGGATGACTGTAGTAATGCGCCATTCGGTAGGGACAAAGCCTGAGGTGAGACTGTGAGTGAACAGAGCACACATGTAGTGCGAGTTCACGTTGTAATTCATATAGAACACAGCCAGGGATATTGTCGGGTCCCATGGAAGCTGTATTCTTAGCCTTAAACAATGCAGCTTAAACCTGTCTTGCAGTAATGCTGGGTGCCTGGCATTCTTCCAGTATTGAGATTGGTCTTTAGGGGGGGGTGAGAAGGGGTAAAGTTGGCACTGAATCTGTCAGCCAGTATGTTGGCAATATCTGTTGGCTCAGTATAGGAGGTACCATTGTGCAGTAACACAGAGCAAATCTGGGTATTGCCATGGAGATTTTTGATATAACTATAGAAGGCATTTTGGGTGTTTTTAGTGTCTGCTGCAATTCTGCCTTCATAACTGGCCTTGGAAGTTTTTATGAGGGATCTCAATTTTTTGTTGAGGCTAATAAGGGAATTTTTCCAGTGTTGGGACTTCACCTTTTTCTGCAACAGTTTATTCCTTCTGTTGTAGAGTTTATTAATGGCAGGGGACCACCACACTGGCTTCCTTTTTTTGGAGGAGAGTGCTTTGCTTCTGTTGGGTATGGCTAATTCCATGCATTTAAGTGCATGTTCGTACAGTGCATTGGTGTATGACTTGGCAGTCATGCATCTATTTTCCATTGGTATGGGTGCCATGAGGTTAGCCACCTCTGTTTTTAGGAGTCCAAAGTCAGCTTTGGAGAAGTTTTTCATGGTGGATACCTTTGCTGGGGGTGTGGTTGAGATGCGGATTTCTATGGTGATTAGTTTGTGGTCGGATCTAACCAGGGAGGAATTGACTATTGGTGTAGAACAATGGTTGCCCATGTTAGTAATAACCAGGTCAAGGATGTTGCTACCTCTAATGGGTGTAAGAATGAGCTGATCCAGGGCATTGGATATGATGAATTCCAGGAAGCGTTGGGCCAGTGCAGTGGCCATGAGTAGTTTTCCTAGTTGATGAGGTGGGGGGAGTAGTTGAAGTCACCAAGTATGAGAGTGTTGGGTTGGATCTTAATAGTTTCCTAGGTACTTAGGAATGTGCAGTGAGAGTCTTGGAACATGGTTGGGGGCCTATAGCAGGCTACGACCTGAATCGCTGTCTTACCCAATGTTAGCTGTACCTGGAGTCTCAGATGCATTATGCTGGGCTACTAGTCCAGAGGTGTGCATATCCTTTATGAATATGGAGACACCACCACCTTTGGAGCTTTAGTCCATGTTCTGGGGCCGAAAGGTGTGGAATGAGTTATAGCGTGGTAGTGGATGGATGCTTTCTGCTGCTTTAAACCAGGTCACCATTACAGCACAAATGTTGATGTTCTCCATTTTGAGAAGTGCTTCGAGTGAGTGTATCTTGAGATTTAGACTTCTAGCGTTGAGCAGCATGACCTTCAGATCGCATATATTTATAGCTTTTATGGGGGTAATTTGGTCTTTGGAACACCGCCTAAAAAGGCAATATAGGGTTGGCAAGAGCTTTAGCCAGTACCCAGAAACCCAGGGGTGACAGATGCAAGCCATCTCTGGCAAAGCATCGAGGTCTGTCAGTCATGTCATCCCAAGCAGACAGATACTGGATCCCCTTAGAATGACACCAGAAACATAGCCAGTTGTTGAAGTCAATCATTTGCTGTTTGTACTGTAGTATCATTTTGCGTGATGGTAGGATTCTGCTCAGGGCTAGGGGTCATTCATACCTGCCTGGCCACATAATCCGAGGGCTCCACTATTTCTCTTTTCTGTAGTCCAGGGAGGTGTGTCTCAGGTCATTCACACCCACATGGACAATGACAGAGTCATACTTGTATGTGTTGTTGAGCGACCTGAGTCAATTTCAATTTCACTTCATCAGTACTAAATCTAAAGTAAATACGTTACTTTTCTGGGCAAAAAATGTCAATTGCTTTCACCAGAAGGTAGACTAATTCTTGGAAAGGCAGTTCTCCTACCACAGCTAGAATTCGGCTTCCCCATTATTGCCAAAGAAAATACTCAGCTCTCCAAACCTTATCCAGTCAAATTTGTAGATGCATCACTTGTGCTCCCCCACCCCAAAGAGAACACCACTATTTGGCTCTGATTAAAGCAAAATGGGTTCCTGTAAGTGAAGATGGTAGTGCCTCTCTTCTTTCTCTATCTGGTGCCCTCCTCTGCAGTATCTCGCTTTCTCAGTCATTCTCCACCACTTCCCCTCTCACTTTCCTTAATTTTTCCTCACTCACTGGTATACCTGTCCTCCACCATACACCTTACTAATCTTACAATATAACCTATAACGACTCTGTAAGTAGAATTGTATATACCTTCATATTAAATTGATTCATGCTTTGTTATAATATTTTTGTTTTCTGGTTATTATATTAGATAGACCCCCCCCCCCCCATGTTGGACAGACTTCTCTGAAGCTGTTATAATGTTTTGCATGCTTAACATTGTGCTTTTACACTTCATCTGTATTGTAACCTTCTTCTTTGACTAGTAAAACTTTATACTCACTTTTCCCAGGATGAGCAGGCAAACGGTTCAGCTAGATCAGTGCTGTACACATGTCAACAAATGGTAAATTAATAAATAAAAATGGGGCTATTAGTTGAGCTGCAATTCCTGTGAGAGGTAGTCAGTTGGACATTTGCATTTATTGGCAGTGTTGAGATCTTTGTGCTAGGTATATAAAGTGCCATGTTTTGTTTTGTGCTGTTTGTAGATTGTCAGTATTGTCAGAAATTTAATGCAGTAATGGAGAGAAGCATACTCCAGTGTGGGAAAGAGCAGGCTGTTTTTTAATGCCTTCACAGCTTCTGGGTGATTTGGTCAATTATCTTGAAAGCAAGTTTTAAGTTGTTATACTATTTTATCAGCTGTCTTTCATGTATGTGGTTTGAATGAGAGAGGTTGTGCAAAGTAAGCTATCGATACTTTTTTCATAGATCTGATCACTTCCTTTTGAATCCTTAGTTTGGATATTTTCTGAATTGCTTCTTTTGCTGTCTCCAATCATCTTCTGACCATTGAACTTTCCATCCCAGACACTTTACTTACCCATTTTTTCCCCTTAGGTAAGAGCCCACTGGTGGCAGGGGCCATCAGTAGTAGGTGTGGTACCATCATTCCAAGCAAGATTGGATTGGGAGTTTTTCTTTGCAGACTTCGCTCCCTACTCATGCTCATTGCAGTCCAAGGTTTGGCATACAGTGGGCTTTTGTGATATCTGCTTTGTCTGTGCTTGAAGTAATCAGTTGGCCCTGCCCCCACTTTCCTTTGTAGATAGCATCTTCACGATGCCTGATTTCCAGTGGATATTGTACTGCAGAGTCTGCCCACGACCACACACTCCTCCCCGCCCCCTTTTCCCTCCCCTAGAAGAAAGGAGAGTAGGCTTAAAAATAGTTGTTTTTCCACTTTCCCCACCAACTCCAACAGATGCCCAGACCACTAGTCTAACCCTGGTTGCCTGTGCTGTAGTTAGAGCTTTAACCCCCTACAGTAATAGAGCTGATGATTATTTGAGTGCTTATGTTTTGTAAATTAGCATAATTGCAGGACTTTCAGGGTTGATAGTTAAGCTGTTTTGTGTGGTTCAGTATTGTAATGTTTAAGTGGTTCTATAGCTGTGTTTGCAGAGTAGAAGTAGGTATGTCATGGCAAAAGAGACTGCTGTCAAGATACATTGTAATATCCTAGTTAGAATGGTCAGTAGTTAGGTCGTTGATGAAGAGAATAAAACTGGCATAAATACAGAGCTATGATGGACACTATTACAATTTGTGCTTAAATCAGTTAATGTATTGTCGATGGTTATCTGGAATTTTCTTTTTTTAAGTAATTCCTGAACCGTATAAGAATCTCAGGTTTCAGATTTGTTGACTCTAGCAAATAGTTGAGACTATCAAAAGCGTTATGTTGACAAACATTTCTCCTGTGAATGTTCACCTACTCAAGTTATTGTAGATTATGATAGTGGCCTTGTTTATAAAAGTGAAGGTACTGAAACCTGACCTGAATCTATGCTGAATGTTAACTAGGAGGCTGTATACATTGTAGTGATGTTCTTCATTCCACATTGCTGCAGTCCTAACCATTGGGTAGTCCGCTGTCCAGTCGGCCCGAATACCAAAGTATATGGCTGACGTCGGTCAAGGCGCATTAGACTGATGTCAGGACGTCAGGGTACTAATGCGCATGACCGACGTCATATCCTCAGTCTTTTTTGCCGCATGGTCCGATGCAGAAGCAGTTTTGCGAGTGCAGGTTGGCGTTCTGAAAAATTTCCGAAGTCGGAGTTTCAGACCGAATCAAAGTTGGCTAAGTACCCCGTTGGGGAACATTTTGGTTTTTTCTTGCCTCAGTATTTAACCGGATGTCAGAAAAAGTGAATAACTGTATTTCTTGTGGGAAGCAGATACCTCATAGGGATTACCATACTTTGTGTATACCTTGTTTAGGGCCTGAGCACGACGTTGTTGGTTGCCGCTCTTGTGCTAGATTTAACAAACGCACTATTAAGAGAAGGTTAGACTGTGCCAGGTTAGTGTTTGGGAAGCGTTGTAATTATAAAATGCCGTCGGATGCTCCGACGCTTCGTCCAAAAAGCGCAAGGACAAAACAGCAAAGCCTAGGGTTGATGAACCGGCAGTCCCGGACGTCGGTTCTTTAGAAGGCTCAGTGGAGCCCGAGGTTTTGCCAGGAGTTTCTTTGGAGTCTCAGGCAGAGACTTTACTGTTACAGGATGTGCCCTCTCAGGAGGTAGGCCAGGCTGAGGGGGCTTCTCAGGTATCTGTTCTTCCCTCTCTTCCCAAGGTAGTTAGAGCCTCTCCTTCTGTTTCCAAAACTTCTTTGAGAGGTAGGCCAAGTTTAGCTTCAGTGGGGCTTCTCCTAGCACTTCAGGTTCTGTGCCTAAGAAACATATGCTTAAAATGGCAGAAGATTTAATTACTATGATTAGAGGCTCTATGCCCCCTCCTGATAAGAGGCCTAGGGTGGAACCTGAGTTTGAGAGTTTTGAACGGTGTTCAGAGGCTTCTGAGTCTTCTGCGGAAGACTTGCAGGAGTATCCTCCTTATTCTGATTCTGATGTGGATGATTCCACTCCTACAGCTTCTCCTCCTGAGGATTTCTCTTTTGCAGAGACTCTGCATTCCATGAGGGAGCACTTTAAATGGGAAGGCCAAGATTACTCTGATTCCAGGAAAAGGCTTAGGGAATTCTTATTTTTACCCCAGCATAGGCCCTTAGCTATACCTCCTGTGTTGAATGTGGTGGAAGATGTTTTTGCAGAGGCTTCCTGAACCCTGATTCTTTGCCTCCTGCCCCTGTTAAACCTGATAGGTACTATAGGGTGCCTGAAGCTCATAAGTATCTGTTTAAGAGTCCTAGGGCAGACCCGAAACTGTTTCTCAGGGGCCTAAAGGTGTTAAGGCCTCTGTTGTTAAAAATCCTGTTCCCACTGATAAAGAGGCAAGGGCTTTGGATAGGTGGGGAAAGAAAGTGTATACTTCTTCCACTTTAGCCATGAGAGCGTTGAATTGTCAGTTTCACATGCTAAAATATCAAAATTATCTCCTTTCACAATTGAAATCTAAGGTGGATGCTTTGGCGGAAGGTATAGAGTGTAAAGAGTTGCTGGATTTAGTTCATGTGTCTGAACAAGTGGGTAAGCATTCTTTGCAATGTGGTTTTGATGCTGTGCAGGCCTCCTCGAGGGTGGCTGCCACTAGTTCTGTTCTTCGCAGGCATGCCTGGTTGAGGGATCAGAATTTAGCAGAGCATGTTAAGACTAGGATTTTGGATGCTCCTTTACAGTCTGATGTGTTATTTGGTTCGCCTGTGGAAGCAGTTTTAAAGAAAATGGAGGACAAAGCTAAGTCTATGCAAACTGTTAAAGATTTTTGCAGGTGCAGCCACCAAGTTTAGTAGAAATTGGCCTACTAAGGGATGGACATATCCTGCTTATGATTCCCAGTCTAGGGGTAGGTCTAGACGTGGTAGGGGCAGAGCTCAAGGTTCTTTTAGGCCTAGAACAGGGGTTCACCTGCTCAGACTTCTGGTGAGGGCAGGGGTCAGTCCTTTCGTAAACAGACCCAATGACATGCCTTTTCAGCTGCCAGTAGATTCTCGTCTGGCAGCTCCTTTGGGAGGAAGACTGTCTCTTTTCAAAGAAAATTGGGATTTAATCACTCAAGACAGATGGGTGTTGGATATCATTCACCACGGTTACAGGTTTTATTTCCATACATTGCCCCCTTTCAAAGGCATGCCAGACGTTCCCCTCCACAAAGGAAAGAGGCTCACAAGCAAATTTCTTTGTTACTCCAAATAGGGGCCATTCAGCCAGTCCCTGTACCAGAAAGGGGCCTAGGATTTTATTCTCGCCTGTTCCTAGTACCAAAGAAGGGGAACACGTGGAGACCAATTTTGGATTTATCTATCCTCAACACTTATCTGGACATTCCCAAGTTCAAGATGTTGACGTTACAACAGCTTTTACCTCTGCTGGGCAAAGATCATTGGATGGTAACTTTAGATCTCAAGGAAGCTTACCTTCATGTGCCTATAAGACTAAGTTGCAGGAAGTATCTGCGTTTTCGAGCTGGAAATTCTCATTATCAGTTCTCTGCATTGCCCTTTGGCTTATCTACTGCCCAGAGTATTCACAAAGGTTCTGGCTCCAGTGATAGCTTACTTCAGGCTGAAAGGAATTCAAATCTATCCTTACTTGGACGACTGCCTGATTCTGGCTCAAGAAAAGGAAGACCTTCTACAGCATCTGGAATATGTCATAGCAGTGCTAAGATGCCTAGGGTATTCTGTGAACGAAATAAAGTCCAGTCTAGTACCCTCTCAAGACATGTGCTTTCTGGGTGTGAGACTGAATACAGCAGCCCAGATGGCCTTTTTAACCCCGGACAAACAAAAGAATCTTTCCAGTTACTTCCATCAACTATCTCTTCAGTCCGGGCTGACTGCAAGGACAGTCCTTCAAGCCTTAGGGTTCATGGCATCTTGTATTCTGGTGCTTCCCAATGCCAAACTGCATATGAGGAAGCTGCAATGGTATCTCAAAATGTGTGGACACAGCACTGCCAGGATTTGGACACTGTCATTCAAATAATACCTTGCATTCAAAAAGAATTTTTGTGGTGGGCTCAGGAATGTCACCTAAACAAGGGACTCTCTGTGACCCGACCGGAGGCGAGTCAGATTTTAACGACAGATGCCTCGGACATTGCTTGGGGAGCTCATCTACATGGAAAGTGGATACAAGACAAGTGGCCTGCCAGACTACAGCATCTACATATCAACATGAAGGAGATGTTAGCAGTCCAGTTTGCATTAATGGCTTTCAAGGAGTTACTTCTTCCTGGGCAGGTGTTGATTCTAACAGACAACACAACTGTCATGTGGTACATCAACAAACAAGGGGGAACACATTCTTATCCTCTATGCAGGCAAGCAATGATTTTATGGGAGACTGCTCAGCTTGCAACTAACTCTTCAGGCAAGGTTTCTGCCGGGAGCACAGAACTCCTTAGCAGATGTGTTAAGCAGGCAAATCATGGATCCCCACGAGTGGAAACTGGATCTTCATGTATTTCAGAAATTGACAGTGTCATGGGGAACTCCAGACATAGATCTGTTTGCTTCTCCACTAAATCACCAGCTGCCAAAGTTTTGCACAAAGGGGTTTCATCACACAGCTTGGAAAGTGGACGCTCTTTCTTTCAGTTGGAAAAATCTTCATGTGTATGCCTTTCCACCTCTGCCTCTTCTCCCAAAGGTGCTCCTAAAGGTCAGACAAGACAAGCCAAGGATGATTTTAATAGCTCCAGATTGGCCTGCGCAACACTGGTACCCACTTCTAAGGAGTCTGGTAAGGAAGCCTCCATGGCCTTTACCTTTGATTCCACACCTGTTATCTCAGAAGGACGGTCACCTGCTCAATGTCAAGCTTCACTCTCTTCATCTAACAGCCTGGCATATTCTGTTTTGAAACACAGCAGGTCTCAACTTCCTCAACAAGTTTTAAATGTGATTATGGAAGCCAGAAGACCTAGTACAAGGAAAGTGTACGCAGAAAAATGGAAGAGATTTTTATTTTGGAGTGCAGCAAAGAATTTGGAGATTTCTGAGCCTAATTTGAGTGTGGCTCTTCAATATCTTACTGAGTTATTGGACAAAGGTTTGTCCTTCTCTTCCATTAAGATTCATGCTGCAGCAATTTCAGCTCACTATGATTGTGACCCACCATTGTTTTCGCATCCTTTGTTCAAGCAGTTTCTTAGAGGGGCAAAGAATATAAGACCCCACGTGAGCTCCTACTCCTGCTTGGGATCTCAATTTTGTGTTGGAAAAACTTACTCTACAACCTTTTGAGCCTGCGGCTACTGCTGAGTTAAAATACTTGTCATGGAAGACTGCTTTTTTGTTGGCTATTACTTCTGCAAGAAGGGTTTCTGAGTTGCAGGCCCTTATGGCAGTAGAGCCCTTTTGATTTTCCATAAGGATAGAGTATCATTACGCACTAATCCTTCCTTTATGCCTAAGGTGGTTTCTAGTGTGGCTTTAAACCAAACTATTCATTTGCCTACTTTCTATGCAGATCCCCAAAACAAGGGAGAAAAGATTTTGCACACTTTAGATGTACATAGGCAGTTACGTTATTATTTAAGCAGGACTAAGGATTTCAGGCAGTCTCAGCAGTTGTTTGTTTCTTTTGCTTTGACTTCTCAGGGCAAGCCTGTGTCTAAGCAAACTATTTCTAAGTGGATTGGGTTTTGCATTTCATTTTGTTATTCCCATCATGGCAAGGAGATTCCAGCTGGGATCAGGCCTCATTCCACAAGGGCTACTGCCACTTCAACAGCATTTCTAAGGGGGGTGGCAACTAAGGATATTTTGGAGGCAGCTACTTGGAGTTCAGTGCATACTTTCTCTAAGCATTACCACCTTCCTCTCTACTCTAAATCTAGGGCTGGTTTTGCCACAGCTATTTTGCAAGGCATGTTGACAGCTCCTGCTTCCTTATGATTTACCAGCCTCCCTTACCTCTGCTTTGGGATTCTACCCAATGGTTAGGACTGCAGCAATGTGGAATGAAGAACATAGTACAGTTTTGTACCTACCATAAATGTAGATGTTCGAGGATCCACATTGCTGCAGTCCAATTTACCCTCCCTCCTTCCCCTCTGTGTTTAGGGGTGGTGGTGTGGGTTAGGCTATATTCTTGTACATTTGTATATATTGTATATATGTTTGGTGCAGGGTTTTTGTTGGTGTTTTGGTTTGGGCCTTGTCTTTTTAGTGTCTTCTGACATCTGGGGCAAGAAAAGACTGAGGATATGACGTCGGTCATGCGCATTAGTACCCTGACGTCCTGACATCAGTCTAATGCGCCTTGACCGACGTCAGCCATATACTTTGGTATTCGGGCCGACTGGACAGCGGACTACCCAATGGTTAGGACTGCAGCAATGTGGATCCTCGAACATCTACATTTATGGTAGGTACAAAACTGTACTTTCAGTGAGTTGCCTATATATTGTTTCAATTTTTTATATTGTGGGCATTTGTTACTGATTGGCCTGTAATCCTTACCATTTTTGGTGTGGGTAGTTTTGGTATTGGCATTATACAAGCGTTTGAATGAGAAAGGAATGGAACCTTTAGTTATTGAGAAATTGTAGGCAAGTGAAAAGTAGTTTGCCTGTGTGATTTGTAACAAGCTTTAGGAGTCCCTTTTGGAGTTTAGAATTCTTAAGTTGAGCTTTTGAGTTTTTAAGTAATTTTGTTGAAGTCTTAGCTTGAATTTCATGGAAATGGAAGGTGATGATGTAGCGTAGCTGAGCAATGGAGTTCGATGTTTGTATGACTTTGGGAGATTGTCGTAATCTTTTGGAAGGAGAAAGACTTTGAGGTTATTTGCTATGAGATTGCTCACTGTTGTGTAGTCCATTATCTATGCACTCAAGTCTTTACAGGTCCCTATATGAGTTTGAAAGAGGACCAACACTGCAATATATTTATTTCAGAGGAACATGGATGCTGGCTTATGCAAGGGTTGCCTATCCTGCCTGAAGAGTCATGGGTGTGTTGTGGTTGGGGGAGGGGGGAGCTGACAAAGCTTTTAAATTAGAAATGAGGTTAAAAGTTATTTTCAAGAAAGAAATTTCAAGTTCACAGTATTAGCTGGCTGAAAGGGTTTGGAGTAGGGTAAGGTGAATTTTTGCAGCATAAACAGCTATATATCATGGGCTGTCTTCATTTTGAAGATTCTTTTCCAAGTTAAAAACTATAGTTTGCAAAATTGAGCTGGTGTATACAGAACTTTTAGTAATTTAAAAATCAGCACTTTTTTCTGGCAATGCTCATGTAAAAAAAATAAATAAAAAAAGTGCAATAGTACTCCTTTGGGTAGGCATTAATTTGGATATGAGGCCTCGTTACTCACAATGGCCTTTAATTCCCCATGAAGTGTCCATTTTGTTGGTAAATATTGCTTACATATGCTTATGGTCATTTGAGTATAATGTGACTTAATTCTGTTTATTTCATAACCATTTCATAATGTTGCACTTGACAAAATGCTTAAAAATACCAGGAATCCGCAACATCTACTGAGATCATACTACATTTGTTGGGAATTCTGCAAAAGTGCTGTCTCGTCTGTGATTTACAATGATACTGTAGTTGTATTCTCTAATGATCTTTTTTTTGGTCTCCCTCCTGCTTCATTCTTTCCACTTTAACCCAGTGCCCTGGTCAATTGCCAGGTCTACCAACTTCTTCTACAGCCCCAAGACTATATTTGCTCCAAGGCTGGGTGCAGCTCAGAACTTAAGGGTGTCCTTGGGGGGGGGGGGGGGGGGTGCCATTGATGGCTTCCACCGGGGAATTTTTTCATTTATGATCTATACTTTGGTTGCCCCTCTCTCCTGCACTCACATGCTTTATGTCCAAGGGAATACTCCCTTCTGTGAACCACCTCAGTTGCATATGCAGCTCATAGTCAAACACATATCCTCCCTTACCAGAGCTGATAATCGAACTAGGGACGCCTGGTCTGTAGTTATGGCTTTATCCCTCTACACTTGCACACACATCATACTGTTTTTGATGCATTTTGACATAGAAGTTAAAACACAGAATATTTTAAAGATTGTATTGTGATTTTGCTGTGCTGGTGTACATTAATAAGCCTGCTTATCTTTCTCATGCTGTGCATTAAGATGTTTTCTGATGTCCACTGCAGATTATTTTTCTGTCCTCTGAAACACTTTACTCATTTCTTTACTGAAATTTAGGCATGCCTGGCAAGTGTCTGGAGTTGAATTTAACGAGAAGATATGTCAGCATCACTTATTAACATGATTTCATTGTATACCTAGTTAAATTTCAAATGCAGAGTTAAACCTACTGGTACTGTGCATATGGTGTGAATACAGCTGAATGTTAAATAAAAGTTGGCAAGAAAAGATTAGTTTAAACAATAACCAGACCCCCAACAGATAAGGAGAAAAAAAAAACTTTTGAAAATATTTTTCTCCTATTTTCAGTAAACTGCAGTTGCTCTCATGAAGATAATTTACACTGTGAATTGAGGTCGAATAAAATCCAATTGAAGCCTGCTTGCAGGCTGTGTTTTGATGTAAAATTTAAAGGTTTTGCAAATTTATTTTTTATCTCTTACATTTGCTGATCTCCTGCTTGCAAATCCTGTTGAAGGAGAATATAAATGACTGCAGCCTGATGGGAATTAAATGTCTGAAGTTCAAAGCAGTTTTTACATCAGAGTGAATGTCAATCAAATGCATAGCTCGCAAGCTAGGCAGGGAGTGAATTTCTCCGTGGGGGAAGAGATCAAAGTGGGAGTCACAGTTCTCTTTCCTCCCTTGGGATGCTGTTTCGATCAGGCCTTCATTAAAGTGAATCCAGGAAGCAGTGAAAAAATGCCATGATGTAACTTCTCTTGAAAACCAAATTTCAGCCTGATTGTTTGATCTAGCACGTCAGTGCAGAGCCCAATTACAAGAATATTCATAGGGCTCTGGTCAACATTTCTTGGACTGGTATTGTAAACTGATTTGAGCCAAGCATCTTGTATTAAAAACAGAATTGTGAAACATGTGGAGAGTGTGCTTCAATTAAATTGCATTTTAATTATAGTTATGCAGTTGTTTCATACCATAGTGCCTATTTTTTTCCTGAAGTTATTTGCTGTCATAGGTGATTTAGATGCAAAATAGGCATGCATTTATCATGTATTTTCTAGTTTTGTATGACTGCTCCTCACAAACTACTGTTCACATTTTGTGATTTTTTTCCCTTTTTTTAGTGATCTGCCTTTCTTCTCTGTTCACTGTATTGCAATGTGCTTGGTTATTGCAAATCTGTTACAGTTTGGTTAGTGGGATCCGGCATTTAATTTAATGGCAGAGTTCTTCCTTATGGTTGATTTGCTTGATTAAAGTGTATTGGTCATATTTGTGCATGCTTCAAGGCAATGGGTTAAATACCACAATGCACTTTTATAGTTCTCCTTCCTCAATTATTTGGGCCATTTTGTGATGAAAAGCTTTGTAAACGTTTTAATTAAGCCATGGCCCAAAAACATTTAGTATATCCTTCAGTGGCATCACTGTAGGATACCATGACTTGCATACTTAGGTAGACTTTAATGGGTCCAATTGTGTGCATGTGTTTTGGTGTGCCCACTAAAGTCTGTGGACAGGGAGTTCCCTACACCACTGTTACCAAGGTTAAATTTTACATTTTACTCTCAGTGATGGGCTAGTAGGTTTAGCAGTATTTTTAAAAAATGTTTTCCTCACAGTATGCGGCTGTATTCACCTTCTTCTTCTGGCTTTTCCCAGTTAGGGGTCGCCACAACAGAACAACGGTCTGCAGAAGAATTGGCAATGGAGTTTGATGGTGTTGAGCTGCCAGCCCTGCACCCAACCTTCCACAGAAGGTGCACACATGCAGACACACTCACACCTAGGGCCAATTTAGAGTGTCCAATCCACCTATAGCATGTCTTTGGGATGTCGGAGGAAACCCATGCAACCACAGTGAGGGCATGCAGACTCTGCACAGAGGGCACCCCAGCCAAGAATCAAACCGGAGAACCTCTTGCTGTGAGGTGGCAACACTAACTGCTGCACCACTATGGCTGCATTCACTAGTGGGGAGGAAATGTGGATCGGCATTTTTCTATGATATACAGTGGTCAGAAGGTAAGGAAATTATTGTGACCAATACACTTTAAGAAACCTTGATTATAATCAATTGTTTATTAAAATGCCGTATCAGAATGTCAGAGTTTGCATTAGACATTTTTTGCCTTCCCTATACAATATTGCTTTCCAGGGCAGCTGTCTTTGTTATGACATGAAGTAAACAACCAGAGCTGTAAGCTTACTTTAAATAGTGTAGTGGTGTTTTGTGTGTCAGTGTGTCTGTGTTTGTGTGTACATGCTTGTGTGCTTGTTATTTTTTTGGGGGGTGGGGTCAGGCCTGATGACCCAGCAGCAGGCATATTGACAGATACAGACCCAGGTAGATGCTGTCTCTCTGCATCCTGCATCACAAGTAACCCTGTAAAAAAAAAAAAAAAAAGATAGGGAAAATACATAACAAAGTAGTACACACACATCACAGCTTGATTTAATTTTTAAATGAGATCTGTGCATAGTACACTTACCCACCACTTGGAGAGTCTGTCACTTCTCCTTATGCAGGCCTCCTGGTTCAAGGCAATCTCCTGTGCTGGTGTGAAATGTCAAATGAACGGTAATCATTACAATTTGTAACTGCCAAGAAGAGTCAAGGACAGCCACAGACAATACTCAGAAATGCAGTGCAAAACCATATTCACGGTACTTTAGAATACTGATTGTCTCCCTTAACCTCTGCCTATCACTAGTGGAGTTGGTCAGTGCTGAACCTCTTCAGATCACTATGTCTGTGCTGGTACAGCTCATACATGCAAGTGCAAGGCATCAGTTCTATACATGTGACCACCATATTAGCTCAGCAGTCATTCCCTATAATCCCTGTGCAGCAAATAGAGAAAGATTTTAGCCTGTTGGCTGTACCAGTCAGGAGTCTTACTGAAACAAATCCCTGAAAAGGCCACATCCACTCAGCAGGACAGAGCAAGGAGGAAAAAGCAGCCCCATGTGCATGGCCTGCATTTTTGACACAGAGTGATGTGCATTGTCTGCCAGAAAGGATAAATGATGGAAAGTGTCATTAGCACAGACTGACAGCACCATGAGTTTTCCAGTGTTTGAACATGGTGTTGCTGGTTGTGGCTGATAAAGTCACATGTTATGGCAGAAATTCAGGGAAAATCGCACTAATTTATGTCATTAGCATAAACACTGTACTATGAGGCCTATTTTACTGCAATAAAAAGTCCCCATTATCAAATTTGGAAGAACACTTTACGATGAACAACTTAGGAATAGGCGTAAGGTTGAATAATGCCTTGTCCTGTTGTATAGGCATAATGACAGCAGGCAGAATGAAAACCACACAACGGCCAGCAAAGAATGTTCCAAAATGTTTTATTAGAAAAAACACATAGGATATAAAAATATATCCAGCTCCAAACCGGTTTCGGTTCCCCTTCTTCAGTGGAGCATAGAAAAAGTGAAAAAGCCAACAAGTGCACCTGATACTATTTATAGTATCAGTTAAACCAATCATCCAATGAAAATGCAACATAATGGTCTAAATAAGACCTACACACCAAATTGCAGTATTGTGGTCTATTGAGACCCAAAAAAATATATACATTCAAAAAGGAAAAAAAATCATGAAAAAATAATGAAAAGAACATCATGATAGCATACCTAGTTAAAAAGCTGAATGTTATGTTATTGAAAATAAAATATAACATTAAATAATACATTTATATGCTTATACAAAAATATGTATATATCTGTGAAAAGACAAAAGTGTATGTTTATGGTCAACAAAGTCTGTATAGATGAGCTAAAGGTGGTCGTTGATACCAGGGGGGAATAATGCACCCAAATGTACAATCCAATATTTTTCTTTTTGTGTCAAAATATTTTCCCAACCTTGTTGGTGACTTCTATCACCAACAATCCGATCAATAATAGTAAACTTGAATTTTGCCGTGGGATGTTTAACTGTATGTTGGTAAAGAGCACTGGTAATTTTCTTGTTTCTAATGTTACTCCTATGTTCCCCAATTCTAATTTTAAGGGGCCGGGAGGTTTTTCCTACATAAAATGCAGAACATTGACAAGTTGCAAGATATATCACCCAACTCATTGAACAGTTCCCAAAAAATTTTAAGTCATAAACCTTGCTAGTATTGGCACTGCTAAAAGATTTGGTTTTATTAATGTCAGTGCATGACATGCAATGTCCACAAGGGAAGGTACCAATCAATTCTTTACCCATAATCGTGAGTTGTTTTTACCGTGCCCCTCCACTTTCCATGATGTTTAAAATGTGAAAAAAAGGAACTTAAAGTTTTGCCCCTTCTGTAAGAAAATTGGCAACGTGTCCCAAGATATTGTCTGAGAATATCATTAGCCATCAGGATATTCCAATTTCTATCCACAACTCCTCTGATAATCTGATTATTTCTGCCATATGTGGTAACCAGTCTCAAGACCTTATCATCTTTTTTGTTTTTCTGATGGTCCTGGTATTCCAAAAGCTGCTTAGCAGGCAGAATGAGACATAATGGACCTAGGAACTGTAGGGTGTGTATATGAGTGCTTGGAACCAATATTAACTTATACTGAACAGTGGGATGTGGGTGGTGACATAGCACAAGTGCACTACAGGTTATTGGACTGCTGGGGGGAGGAGGCTTTACAAGGAACAAAGCACAAGGGCAGGGCAAGGTTGTGGGAGGACTCACCCTGACAGGGAATAGAGCACAAGGACAGGAAATGTTACTGTCCCACCATGGGGGTGAGAGGCACTTACTGGCATATATACACACACACACAGTCTGCAAAGTATGCCACAGGGGAAATGAACCTGTATGTAGGGCACAACATGTACTGTCATCACAGTGCTGCAATAGGGCAGACAGTGGTAACCTGCCCATTGCTGTTGTTGTACAGGATGTGACTGGTTACAACCCCTTAGCAGACAAGTATGTAGCTAACATATGGAGGCCTGAGGGCCATATTAAGATGTAGGTGTCTGCCAGGGACGCACACGCGCACACACACACACACACACACACACACACACACACACACACACACACACACACACACACACACACACACACACACACACACACACTCACTAATCCACATGTGTAACCTACAGGTAAATGTGTCTTGGCATGGAACTGAGAAATCTGCAGTATTTGTAAAAATTTACTGGCTTGTTATCAGGGACTCTTTGTACAGATGCATGCATCCCTTTGACAGTGGTAAAGCAGACAGGACCTTCCTGTACCAGGTGTGGCACAGTGTGATGCAAGATGTCACTGCAATCCATGACCATAGTATGGCACTCATACAGTTGTGTCACAGGGTAAGCGGTCTGATACTACATGCCAATACCAAGGTATAGGATATTGTCAAGGACAGGTGTACCAGAGGAGATAGATCATCAACACAGAATTGGATAGATCATCAACACAGAATTGTTTGACAGCAGTGGAAAAGCTTGTGGTAGCCATGTCCATGACTGCTGAAAGAACCCTCATATCTGATGGTTGCTTGGATATGCAACCTGGTTTGGTGACTGTTGCCCATGTGTTTATATGGGGTGCATCAAGCTCAACCCAGCATATTCCATTTCTGCATTTCTGTTGAAAACTGACCCACAGGTGTGAAGGGATTAGTTGGGAAAATAAATATGCTTATTTGTTCTTCAATTAAGTCAGTGCTGCATCTGCAATAACCTGCAGTATGAGGTACGTATGTGCCTATGTGCTATGCAGATAGTTGGTATGTGCCAACTTGTATGCCACATGTTATGGGGAGTGATGCTTATCTGGCATGGCCCTAGGTATATTATCTTTATGCTTTCACAGATTCCAATGGCAGAGACTTCAGCCAGTGCAACAGATAGGTACATGCCTGATATCAGCAGATTAGCTGTAGCTAGTAATGATTACACCAAGCATGTGGAATAGTATTATACAGTGGCTCTGTCAGTGACACCATCACCTGTCTTCCAGAATGTTGGCAATATCAGTCGGTTCAGTGTATTTTGTGCCATTCTGCACCAACTCAGATCAGATCTGAGAGTTTCCTCTTAGGTTCTTGACATAGCTAAAGAACTCTTTGTGGTTATCTTTGGAGTCCTTGGCAATTTTTCTTTCGAAGCTAGCCTTGGATGATTTTATGAGGGATCTATAGTTTCTTGCTGATACTGATCAGGGATGTCTTTCCTTCTTGGGATTTTACTCTTTTCTGTACTAGTTTCCTCCTTCTGTTGTATAGCTTGTTTATTGCAGGGGTCCACCAGACTGGTTTCCTTTTCTTGGAGGAGTGAATCTTGTTTTTTTCTTGGGATAGCATGATCCATGCATTCTTGCAGGTGCTCATAGAGTGCCTTTATAAGGGATTCAGCAGCATGGACAGCGTTGTCCTTTAGCATGGGGGCTGTGAACCTTTCCACCTTGGTCTTAAATAACGTGAAGTTTGCTTTTGAAAAGTTTTTCACGGTGGTTTCCTTGATTGGGGGTGGAGGCGGAATGTGGATATCCAGAGTGATTAGTCTATGGTCTGATCTAACCAGTGAGGGGTTGAATTCCGGTGTAGAACACTGGTTGCTTATGTTGGTGATGACCATTTCCAATATGTTGTCACCTCTGGTGGGGGTGTTGACCAGTTGATCCAAGGGGTTCGAGTTTGTAAATTCTAGGAAGCGTTGGGCAAGGGAGTTAGTACTTGAATAGTTCTCCCAGTTAATGTTTGGGTAATTGAAATCACCCAATCTTAGGGCATTTGGTAGGACCTTCATATTTTCCAGTGTCTCCAGAAATGCGGAATGGGGGTCCTGGGTCATGGTGGGTGATCTGTAGCAAGCTACAATTTGAATTGCAGTTTTGCCCGTTGTTAGTTGCACATGGATGATCTCTGAAGCATTGTGCTGCACCACTAACCTGGAGGTATGGGTATCCTTGATGAATATGGATACACCCCCACCTTTTGTGTTTCGGTCCGGGTTCTGTTGCCGAAAAGTATGGTATGAGTTATAGCCTGGTAGTGCTGGGGTGCTCTCTGGAGCCTTAAACCAAGTTTCTGTTACTGCACAGATATCGATGCTGTCCATACTGACGAGTGCCTCGAGTACATGCATTTTGAAGTTTAGACTTTTGGCTTTGACTAACATTACCCTTAGTTTTTGGTTACTTGTGCTATTTACGGTGGTGGGTTTGTCTTTTGAGCCTTGCCTAAAAAAGGCACTATGGGGGCAGCAAAAGCCTTGGCTAGTATTCGAAAGCCTAAGGGTGACAGGTGCAAGCCATCTCTTGCGAAGCAACATGGCTTGTCGAGCATGTCATCCCAGGCGGACAGATACTGGATCCCCTTTGAATGACACCAGAAACTTACCCAATTATTGAAATTGATAATTTTTTCTTTATACTGTGGCATCATTCTTGGTGAGGGCAGGATGCTACTCAGGGTCAGGGTCATACCGGCTTGGGCTATCAGAGAGCTCTTTCATGTCTCTTTTCATGTAGTCCAGGGAGGTACGCCTCAGATTATTCACACCAACATGGATAATGACAAAGTCATATCTGTACTTGTTCTTGAGCGACCTAAGTGCTTGTGTTATGTGACGGAACCTGGCGCCTGACAGGCAGCTAACTGTAACCTTCTCCTTGTCCAGCCTAGATGTTCATTGTGTTACACTGCTGCAGTCATTACACTTGGGTTATCCTGCTGTCAGGCGGTCCCTCAGTCGGCCTGAGTTCCAAAGTTTTGGTCCGGTGTCGGTTGCTGTTGCTTCTTCCCTGACGTCAGTGCGACAGGGGTATATAAGATGCAGCCGACGCCATTTTCTTCTGTCTTTTTTGCCGCGTGGTGCCCGAAGCAAAAGCAGTTCGCAAGTGCTGGTCGGCCGACTCCTCAGATTTTCTTTCCGAATCCAGAACTGAAGTCTTCTACAAAGCTAAGTACCCCGTTGGGGAAACTTTTTCTTGCCTCAGACCAATGTCAGTAAAAGTTAATAACTGTATTTCTTGTAGGAAGCAAATACCTCATAAGGATTTCCATTCTTATTGTATCCCATGCCTAGGCCCAGACCACGACGTCACAGGTTGTCGGTTTTGTGCTAGGTTTAACAAGCGCACTATTAAACATCGGTTTGATTTTGCCCGACATTATTTTGGCAGAAAATTCAATTACACCATGCCGTCGGAACTACCGACAACCGGAATACACAAAAAGCATAAAGACAAGGACAGGCATCCGAGGCCCAGAACTGACAACGAAGCCTCTTCTAGGCCAGTCGCTGGTTCTCTGGTTTTCAGTGACGCACCTTCGCAGCCCCTGACGACCGCTTCTTTAGAACCACAGGCCACCTCTGACTCCCACATGGAGATGGCTGGGCCTTCGGACGCACCATATTTACAGCCTACCGAGACTAACCCTTCAGAGGGATCCAGAGTAGCTGAACAGCCCGTAGCTTCAGAGGATGTTTTCAGACCTACTCAGTTAACCATTAAATCTTCTGCTAAGTCTAAAACCCTTTTAAAAACAAAGAAACAACTTCAACATTCACCAGGACAGGCCTCCATGCCTAAAAAACGAATGCTCAAAATGGCCGAAGACTTAATAACTCTGATCAGGGGGTCCCATTCCCCCTCCTGATAAAAGGCCTAGACAGGATGCAGACTATGACTTATCCGACCAGGTATCCATCTCTTCAAATTCATCCTCAGACCTAGGATACTCTTTACCCCCTTATGAGGATTCTGATGCTGAGGAATCAATTCCTTCAGCCTCTCCGCCAGAGGACTACTCCTTTGGGGAAACCTTACATACCATGAGGGAGCATTTCCATTGGGAAGGCCAGGATTATTCAGAATCCAAGAAAAGGCTCAGAGATTTTCTTTTATTACCTCAACACAGACCCCTTGCTATTCCGCCAGTGTTAGATATTGTGGATGATGTGTATTCTGAATCCAGTTTAAATCCTGATTCTTTACCTCCTGCTCCAGTTAAGCAAGACAGATACTACAGTGTCCCTGACTCTCACAAATTTCTTTATAAAAGCCCTGTTGCTGACCCGGAAACTATTTTCCAGGGTCCCAAATGTGTAAAGGCCTCTTCAGCAAAAAATCCAGTCCCCTCTGATAGAGATTCCAGAGCAGTAGACAAATGGGGGAAGAAAGTATATACATCTGCAACTTTAGCAATGAGGGCCATAAATTGCCAGTTTCACATGCTAAAATATCAGCAATATTTGATGTCTCAGTTGAAACAAAAACTGCTTCCAAATTCAGATCCTTCTAATTATAAGGAAATGCAGGATTTATTGCATGCAGCTGAACAAGTGGGAAAACATACTTTGCAATGCGGTTTTGATTCATTAGAGGCCTCCTGTAGAGTAGCAGTTACAGGATTTGTCATTAGAAGACATGCTTGGTTAAAAGAACAGACGTTACCAGATCATGTTAAAGCAAAATTATTGGATGCACCTTTGCAGCAGGATGTTTTATTTGGAGTTAAAGCAGAAGAGGTATTAAAGAAAATGGAGGATAAGGCAAAATCTATGCAAACGGTGAAGGATTTCTTACAGGTTCAGCCTCCTCGATTTAGCAGAAATTGGCCAACAAAGAATTGGTCCTTTCCAGTTACAGACAGACCTCAAAGGGGCAGATACAGACATCCCAAGAGGCAGAGGTCAACCACAAGATCCTTACAGGCCTCAACAATGGGGTGCATCAACCCAGAAAGAAGGGGAAGACCGGCCTCAAACTTATAAAAAACAGTCCCAATGACTTTCCACTACAGCTGCCAAACACTTCTCTCTTGGCAGCCCCCTTGGGGGCATATGATCACCAAAGACAAATGGGTTCTCAACATTGTATCTCAAGGTTACAGGTACCACTTTCACACTCTGCCAAGGTTAAAAGGAATGCCAAATCTGCCACCAAATCAGTGGGCAGAGGCTCAAAGACAAATTACAGCACTAATAAAACACAAATGGACAACGGGAAGAAAGAACTGATAAATGAAAAAAGTATTCCCGTAACAGACTCAATGAAGGCTGTCCCAAAAACGTCACCAAAGTGCCAGTTCAACAAATCAGACTCTTCAGTCCAAAGATATATTTCCACAAGATTTAATGAATGAAAAACATAGAGCATAGGTTAAGCGCTTTCATTTCCAAAAAACGGAAACTTCTTCAGAACAACGCAACATCCTGAAGATCCTTCTTCATAAGAATGAAGAAACAAGGTGAGTAAAAACCGGAAACGGACCGACAAATTACAGCACTCATGGACATGAGAGCTATTCAAAAGGTACCAACACAGGAGCAAGGACAAGGATTTTACTCAAGACTCTTTCTGGTTCCCAGAAAGGACAAAGCCTGGAGGCCCATTCTGGATCTTTCTTCTCTAAACACTTACCTAGATGTTCCAAAATTCAAAATGTTGACACTACAGCAGCTTCTTCCCATGCTGGGCAAGAAAGCTTGGCTCGTAACTTTGGACCTCAAGGAGGCATACCTGCATGTCCCTCTCAGACAAAACTGCAGAAGATACCTCAGATTCATAGCTGGTTCAATATACTACCAATTGTCTGCACTGCCCTTTGGCTTATCTACTGTGCCCAGAGTCTTCACAAAGTGCCTGGTACCAGTAATTGCATTTTGCAGACGGAAAGGAATTCAAATTTATCCGTACCTGGATGACTGCCTGATTCAAGCAGAGAGCAAGGACATTCTTCTAAAGCATCTGGCATTTGTAAAAAAGTTATTAAGTTGCCTAGGGTACACAGTAAACGAAAAGAAGTCAAAACTAGTGCCCTCACAAGAAATAATATTCCGGGGTGCCAGCTTAAATACAACAGCCCAGATGGCTTACTCACGCCAGACAAGCAAGGACACCTGACTCAATATTTTCAATTGATGGCAACAAAAACCCAACTCCCTGCAAGAAAAATTCTGCAGGCCTTGGGTTACATGGCATCTTGCATACTACTAATTCCATATGCCAGACTGCATATGAGGAAACTACAATGGTACCTAAAGAGTGTCTGATCTCAACACTGTCACAGTTTGGAAATAGTAATAACACTAATTCCTTGCCTTCAACAGGAGTTTCAATGGTGGGCTCAAGCCTGTCACCTCAACAAGGGACAGCCTTTCACTCAACCCACAGCCAGGCAAACACTGACAGCAGATGCATCGGATTACGCCTGGGGAGCACACATGGCAGGAAAATGTATTCAGGGCAAGTGGCCCGCAGAACAAAGGCATCTTCACATCAATCAAAAAGAGATGCTAGCTGTACAAAATGCCCTTATAGCTTTCAAGGACCTTCTGCATCCAGGACAACTACTACTAAAGACAGACAACACCACAGTTATGTGGTACATAAACAAGCAAGGGGACACTCATTCTTATCCCCTCTGCAGACAAGCCATGACCTTGTGGAACATAGCTCTAACCTATCAAATTCATCTGCAAGCACAATTCCTGCCAGGAGAGAAAAACACACTGGCAGACGACTTAAGCAGAAACATCATGGATCCGCACGAGTGGAAATTACATCCACAAATATTCAGAATGATAAGACAAAAGTGGTGAGCCCGGACATAGATCTGTTTGCATCCCCAATGAACTGCCAGCTACAGAAATTCTGCACAAGGACTTACCACCCACAAGCATGGAAAGTGGATGCCCTCTCATTCAGCTAGAAAAACCTGCAAGTATATGCTTTCCCAGCACTACCTCTCCTTTCAAAGGTACTCATAAAAGCCAGGCAAGAAAAGCCAAAGATGATCCTGATTGCCCCAGACTGGCCACGCCAGCACTGGTACCCAATCTTAAAGAACTTAGCACAAGGTCTTCCCTGGATTTTGCCTCAAATCCCACATCTTCTGACTCAACACAACAGTCAGATACTTCACAGCCAGCTTAAGACACTAAACCTAGCTGCATGGCAGATTCCTTAGTCAAGCAAGCAATGCCTCTCTCCAAAGCTGTTATGGATGTCATTCTGGAGGCCAGAAGGCCGAGCACCGGGAAAGCCTATTTGGATAAATGGAAAAGATTCTGCCTGGAACCAGGCTCACAGCCTTGACCCTCTTGTCCCAAATATTCCTCAGATACTGCAATATTTAACTGAGATGCTGGACAAAGGCCTCTCCTTTTCATCCATCAAGATCCACGCCTCTGCCATCTCTGCTCATTACAACACGGACCCACCTATTTTTTCTAATCCTTTGCTAAAACAGTACCTCAGAGGGGCTAAAAACATAAGACCGCCCCGTAGAGCACCAACTCCAACTTGGGACCTCGACTTTGTGTTGGAAAAATTAACTTTACCTCCTTTTGAGCCAGCTAACTCAGCAGATTTAAAATATGTCTCTTGGAAAACTGCTCTGCTCCTGGCAATAACCTCAGCATGAAGAGTTTCAGAATTACAGGCACTAATGGCAGTGGAACCTTTCATCATTTTCCACCAAGACAGGGTGTCTTTAAGAACAAACCCTACTTTTATGCCAAAGGTGGTATCAAGTGTGGGTCTAAACCAAACTATTCACTTGGCAACTTTTTTATCCAAATCCACAGAATAAAGGGGAGAGACGTCTGCATTCCTTGGACATACACAGGCAGTTATGTTTCTACTTGGACAAAATGAATGCTTTCAGAAAAACTGAGCAATTGTTTGTAGCATATGCTGCAGGAACACAGGGAAAAGCCATTTCAAAACAGACCATTTCAAAATGGATAGGACACTGTATACGTTTCTGCTATACACACCATGGGAAAACTGTACCTAACAGCATTAGGTCTCATTCCACCAGGGCAACAGCCACTTCAACTGCCTACATCAGAGGAGTACCTACCAAGGACATTTTGGAAGCAGCAACTTGGAGTTCTGTACATACCTTCACCAAGCATTACCATCTGCCTCTTTACTCCAAATCCAGAGCTGGCTTTGCCACTACAGTGCTGCAGGGCCTTATAGCCACCCCTAATGCCTTATAGAACCAGCCACCCTACCTCAGCTTTGGGATTCTACCCAGGTATAATGACTGCAGCAGTGTAACATGATGAACATAGTACAGTTTTGTTCCTACCATAAATGTAGATGTTAGTGTATACACTGCTGCAGTCTAGGTTACCCTCCCTCCTTCCCCTCTTACTTGTTGGTACTTACCTAAGCCTTCTACCCTTTGCTACCTATGGGGAGTATTTGTATGTTTTATTAGCAATTTGCATTGCCTACCTTTCTGGGGGCACCTGACATCTGGGGCAAGAAAAACTGAAGAAAATGATGTTGGCTGCATCTTATATACCCCTGCCACACTGACGTCAGGGAAGAAGCGACAGCAACCAATGCCGGACCAAGACTTTGGAACTCAGGCCGACTGAGGGACCGCTTGATGGCAGGATAGCCCAAGTGTAATGACTGCAGCAGTGTATACACTCGAACATCTACATTTATGGTAGGTACAGAACTGTACTTTAGTGGGACATCAATGTGCCTGACTATAGAGTTGCCTATTACTAGTGTGTTGGGTATGTTGTTTTGCCTTAAGGGCTGTGATTGCATGGCACACTGATTATGTGAAGTATGTGTTTCGTGGTTTGTGATGGGGTGTGGAGGTTGCTTGGGTGTCTGCTTTGGAGGTTTCTGTTGCTTTTGCAGATTTTTATTTAGAGCCTCCGACTATGTTTTTGTGTATTTATGTGTGGTATTTGCCGGTATTGGTTTAGTAGGTCTATGTGAGACTGGTGGTGTGTTGCAAGTATTTTCCTTCTCCTCTTGACAGTCAGTTCCAGTCTTGGGTTGTGAGAGCTTTGCCTCCAGTTTGGCTGTATAATTGCATCTCTCGCATATATTAGTGTTTGTTGGTAGGAGGAGAGGGTTGTCTGTGTACATGAGGCAGTTGTAACATTGCCTCAAAATGCCCAGATTCACCAGTTGGACTGGCGAGTACACCTGAAACTGCCCTTTGGACATGCCTGAGTAGGTAAAGCTAGCTATTTTACTGATTGTTTTCTAGGGTCGAATAGAAAGCCTTGTCCTTCTGGACAGTATAGGGGGGTCTAGTGCTACGCTTAATTAATCCTTGCTATGAGTTTTGAGCAAGTGCTGTGCTGTGAAATGAATGGTTTGAGTGCTTAAGTTGAAAGTTTGTCTAGTTCCAAGGGAAAAATTGAAGAGTACACTTCGTGGAGCCGGAAATAATTTAACCCTAGCTACCCAGCACGCAAAACTGCACAAATGTGTTTTTTAGCAGGGAAATGAAAAAGAGAGAAATTAGCCCAAAATGGCCAATAAACTACTAGCTTCTGGGCTGAAACCACTCCTCCAGAAATAGATAGGCTGCTCAAAGCTCACCTCTCTCACATGTGAACAGAGAACCTTCCTTCTATCCAAGTAAGATATGGGCAACACAGAAACTTGTAACACAGCCCTGAATTCAGGAATAGCATGAAAACTGGGCTATACTAGTTCAGAAAGGTGGGAAACAAGTATATATATATATATATATATATATATATATATATATATATATATATATATATATATATATGTATATATATATATATATATATATATATATATGTATATGTATATATATATATATATATGTATATGTATATATATATATATATATATGTATATATATATATATATATATATATATATATGTACATATATATATATATATATATATGTATATGTATATATATATATATATATATATATATATATATATATATATATGTATATATATATATATATATATATGTATATATATATATATATATATATATATATATATATGTATATATATATATATATATATATATATATATATGTATGTATATATATATATATATATATATATATATATATGTATATATATATATATATATATATATATTATATATATATTTTTTTTTTCAGAAAGTAAAGCCGATACAGTTAAAAAAAAAAAAACTTTAAATGCACAGAAATGGTTATCACACTTAGTGTGCAGCCTACAACATTTAAACAGATTATTTAAGCACAAAAAACTTAGTTCAAGTGCAGGCAGCAAATAAGTACAATATGTAGTAGAAACAAGCTTTTTAAAATCACAGAAATGCTAAACAATTGGTGTTTAAGGCGGAATTAGTTAAAGACATCAAGAAAATGCAGAAAATAATAATCACTCCAAATTCTCTCTTTTGTCTTTCTGCTGCTGCTGTAGAACTCTGCAGGACACCTGGCAGGCACTTGCTGAGCTGAAAACAAGCGCAAAAAATTCGCAAATGCGGTTTTTATAGCAGGGAAATGAAAGAGATAGAAATTAGCCCAAAATGGCCATTAAACTACTAACTTTTGGGCTACAGTAAACAAGATATACAAATTTCAGAAAGAAACAGTTCAAATAAGCAGGCACAATAAGCCTTTATCCAGAATTTCCCAGCTCAGAAGGGCAGGATCTAGCTTGTCCTCCCACAAGAGTGCAGACCACAAACCTTCTTAATGTAAAATAACTGGCCTGAAGCCCAATTGCTTAAACCAGAACTAGTGCACTTTTAGAATAACAGACACTGAGCCTTCAGTCAGCAGTTCCCAACTTAGAAGGATGTAAGCTACCTGTCCACCCACAACAATGCAGCCCACAAACCTTCTCAATGTAAAACAACTGGTCTGAAGCCCAAGTACTTAAATCAAAAGGCTTAGAATAACAGCTACAAATGAATCAGGCTACTACCAGGCAGTAATAACTGCAGCAGAATAATACAATTGAGTACTTTTAAGAAGAAGCACAAACAAAATAAGGTAATAAAGTGGGAAGAAACACAATTACAGTAAAAGCAGATGAATAAAGTGCAATTTTTTATAACAATAGAAAACGAGCAAACTGATTTAAACAAATTACCTAGTTAACCAGTAAACAAACTCAAAACTGAGCCCTGTTCCAGCAGTCTTCAATCAGACAAGATCTAACTGCACACTCCTGCCACTAGGGTGCATGGGAACCTTCTCCAAAAAAGATTACCTGGATTATGTAAAGTGCACTATGATGATAGAAATGAACAATGTACAGCATGCTCAGAGATTTAATTATTAATTGCTTGCACTTGCAGACCTCTCCAAGTAAAAATAGTTGGCAGTGAGAGAAAAATGCTAGTAACTTTGCAGATACATGAATGAATCTTTGTAAATTTCTCTCAGAACACACTGCATAGACTTCTGGTTAATTGCTTCCACCTGGAGACTTCTTTTCTCCAAATGAGTGCTAATGCTAACTAACTAAAATGTTATTGCAAATACTACCTCTTTCCATGCATTTCATAGTTTTGCCTTATTTTAAACTTTATATATAGTTTAAACCAAGGACATTAATCTAGATATCCAACCTTGTAAAAAACAAGGTAGTTTATTAACTTAGTTTTACATCTAATGTGATCAGTACATTTCCGTATTCCCCACCCCACCACTTGAAGATCATGTTATATTAACTTTAACTGGCTTCTTTCCAACCTTTTGCCAAGAGCAGCTCTTTCTGCTGATATTATTGCATCTGTAGTAATGTAGGTCTTGTCTGCATTCTAATGGCCAAGTTTGGACCATATGCAAAATCTACCTATTCAGTTAACAAATCCTGCTATGGAACATTAGTCCAGTTTGCTTGTTCCAGTTTCTGTAGTATAGTTTTTTCTGTGTGCTGTTTTCTAACTGGACTGTTTTTGGACAGAGCTCTTCTTAAAAAGTCTCAAGCTTAGTCAACTGTTTTTTTTTTTTTTCATTTTTGCCTCTTTGTTTTGCATTTTTATTAGCTCATCTGAATAGCTTTTTAAAGCTTCATCTATTTTTTTCAGGCCTTTTGCTTTATTTTGCTGCATATATTCCTTCAGGTTTCACTTACTTTAAGCACCTCAGATGGACACTGTATTCATTTTTCCTCCAAATTAATGGATGCCATCTCCTGTACCAAATCTGAAACTTGAACTGTTTTGTTGAATAGTTGGAAGAGTCATCCCAGCCAGAATTTTCTGTTTTCCTTCTCTAGTTAATTTTCTGTTACTTTCTTCAAAGTTGCACTTTGCTGGCATCATGGCAGTATAATTACAAGCCAGTAACTGATTTTCGCCCATTTTGATTGCTTTAAGTGCTTTTTTTATTAAATTACAATTTTCACACCGGGAGAGCTCTAATAAACCTGTTGATCAATGTAAAGCCATCTTGAAATTCCAGTAGATGCAACTTTCTTGAGAATTTTAAATGGACAAGGTAAACTACAGATGAGTATTGTCCTAATCATCGAGGGCAAACTTGTAGAAATCCTGTTTCAAATCTGCCTCTTTTCCTTAGAAATATTATTACCCTGGAGTAGGTTTAAATTAGCTACTGTTGTGCATTGCTCCCATAGACTGCTGTGCCAGCAGTCTACAAAAGCTACTATTAATGCAGGGCCAAAACCCACTAAGATGAGATTTTTGACGAGATTGCTCTTACCATGTAAGAACATAGCCATACAGAGATATCAAAGGAAATTGTACTGGTTTGGGGATGGAGCGCAGCCTTATGAATGAGTAGAATAATGGAATGTTTCCAGAGGTCAAGAACAACACTGAATGCTAGTGTGGAATGTCAATGAATTACATGTTTTTACAAATATATTTTAAGTTTAGGAGTCCCATCAGCACCCAGCTGTTTGTAGTTTGGGACAATTTTCAGCCAGAGGTAAATTTTGTTTTGGGAAATCAGTTTAAAAGAGGTATGGGGAACGAAGCAGTTCTTTCTCGCAGGTTCAGAGGATCTGATGGATGGTTAATGGGTACTGGCTAGAAACAGCAGATGTGTTGACTACAACCTAAGGAATAGAGGTAATACAGTTATCTTATTGTAGGGTGATGCTCATAGGCTAATAAACTAGTACTAGGCTAACTGTCGTTGTGGGCCATTTTAAGCGTAGCCAATTAATCCATGTGAGAATCAAACCATGAACCTTATGTCTGTAAGGCAGATTGCTTAACCATTATGCCAACCTCTGACTGGTCCCAGCATTTGATTTGGATCTGCTAATGATGTTGCCACAGCAGTTTTGTATTAAATGTCCTTTCCGTATGTGATTCCAGAATGCACTCCCCTCAGATTCTTCTTCCTTTCATTACCACAGGCTTTTTTAGTGCCATTGGATGTGAAGAATGCTTACCCTTAAATCCCTACCCAGCCTTCCTGCAGGAGATTCCTTTTTTTCCCTCTGACTCAGAGCATTTTCAGTTTACTGCTGTGCCTCTTGGGCTTTCCACAGTCTCAAGAGTGTTCACAAAGTGCCTAACATCTGTAGTAGCTTTCTGTCGCACTCAAGGAATTCAAATTTTCCCTTTCCTGGATGGTCTTCTGATCCAGGTGCCTCTCCAGATATCCCTCTTCAGCATCTTCAGTTCACCCTCCACCTTCTGAAGGGTCTGGGTTTCACCATAAACTACAAAAAATATCGCACGTGGTCCCCTACTCAGGACCTTGTGTTCCTGGGATGCAGACTGGACACAAAGAAATGCATACCCTTCTTCTCCAGGAGAAGATTCTCAGTCTGTCCATATACTTTCAAGACCTTTCTTCTGCACCCCATTGCCCCACAAGATGATCCTAGGGATTTGTGTCAGCCTCCATTCCTGTTATCCCCCCTGGCCAATCTTCACATGAGGATAATGGAATGGTAACTGAAATTTGTGTGGTTCCAGTACTGCCATCCCTTAGACACCCTGATCCCTTCTCCCTTGTCCTAAGATGGAGATAGCTTGGTGGAAGGCACAGGTCATCCTCAATCCAGGATTACATTTTTGCCTCCTGTTCCTCTTCAGCAGGTCCATGCAGCTACTTCAGAAGAAGCATGAGGACCTGAACAGGATCCCACTGAGTGCATGGGAAATGGCAAGACCAGTTCCTGAAAGAACTCAATAACCTAAAAGAAATGAGGGCTTTGCTGCAAGCCGTTCAGACTTTTCCCCACATTTGGAAGCCAAGACCCCTCCAAATGTTCACAGTAAACATCACAGTTATGTGGTACATAAACAAGGAGACACCGGGTCTTACCAACTATGCAGGTTGGCACAGGAATTCAGCAGTACAAATTAACATGATGCTAACAACCACATACATCTCTTCTCAGGACAATGTTCTAGCAGCTACACGCAAATCTGCCATCTCTCAGTTTGACCCTGTGGATAATAGGATTCTAATCCCTCAGACACCTTTTCTCTGAAAAGGTTGTACAGTTCCTACAAGAGGCTAGGAGACCCACTACTAGAAAATTTTACACTGTTAAGTAGAAGCAGTTTTCTTTCTGGTGCTGTAAACAGAGTAAGACTCCATGCTTAGCAAAGGCCCAACAATTATACAATATCTCTGTGAACTTCTTTGATGAGGCTTTGCCTGCTCTTTATAAAAGCTCATTTGCTTGTTATTCATGCTTGCCTTCCTCTTAGTCCTCCACTTATTTCTAGGCTGGAGGTCACGCTTTTTCTCAGAGGAGTTCTGTACCTTCACCCCACAAGGAAACCCATCTCTCTCGAGCTTCTTCTGCTTCTTTGAAATTCTGTACTTGGAAAACCATTCTCCTCTTGGCCCTCACCTCTGCCAGGAGATTCTGAGCTTCAAGCTCTCATTGTCATTTCCCCTTTTCTTATTTTTCAGAAAGACAGGGTGACTCTTAGGGCTAACCCATCCTTCATGTCTAAGGTAGTGAATAAGCTCTCAGTCAGGCTGTTCATCTCCCCTAGGCATTCACAGACAACTCAGATTTTACCTAAACAAGACTAAATCCTTCAGAAAGTCTGACCAGCTGTTTGTTTCTTTTATGCCCTCTAAGCTGGGTCAGCCAATGTACAAAAAAACTATTGCATCCTAGTTTTTT
>NC_056744.1:739574146-739624146 GCF_019279795.1 Protopterus annectens
AACTACTGTGGATCCATTGAAACTGGACAACATTTTTCTGTAGGTAACCACAAGTATTCCATCACAGATTGGTACAACTGTAACACTAAAATAGTGGTATACCTAGCTCAGTGTGTTCTCTGTCCTGTTTTCTATATAGGGAAAACAGAAAGTTAAAAGAAAGAATCTACGAACACCTGTATGCTATTAGGAGGGGGAAAACAGAGAACGCACTAACTAGGCACATAGAAAATTCACCTAACCATAAATTCAAGTTTAAGGTTATAGACCAGATTAGTGAAAATGTACATGAAGGACCAGCATCACTACTTTTAGAACAACTTGAGTTGTTATGGCAACTTCGATTAAATGCTAATCAGTTCCCAGGAATAAATGAAACATGCACTATTCTCCCATACTTAAAATTAAAAAGTATGTGGAGATAATTTACCTAAATCAAGTGATGAGTTTAAGGGTTAGTCCCACACCTAAAGCTTTTATTTTTTTTAACAATAGTTATATATTAACCATGG
This sequence comes from Protopterus annectens, assembly GCF_019279795.1. Lineage (NCBI taxonomy): Eukaryota > Metazoa > Chordata > Ceratodontiformes > Protopteridae > Protopterus > Protopterus annectens. The sequence goes on from NC_056744.1 coordinate 739,574,659, forward strand.
TTTTATTTTAACATGCTTTATATTTTTTTTTAATTTTTAATGCACCAGGTATAAATAAATTTACTGTTGATTTAGCAGTGAAGGATGAAGGTTTTTTATTTAGGGGGAGAATGTATTATATTGTTCATTAGTCAGGGCTTTTAACTCTGTATTTTTAACTATGGTAGAACTTTTATTAAGTGATGTATTAATTGATCCTTGTTAAGAGGTTTAATTGAGACATTGGTCACATGACTGGATTGTTGAAACATTTAAGAGTGTCTATGAATTTGATTATTTTATCTGAAGAAGTCCAGCCACTGGACGAAAAGTGCTTAATAAATAGAGTTTGTGGTGTTCTTACATTGGCTGCTTTTTTATTTTATACTGTTGAAGTGACACCCTGACCCCATGTGCAAAAATGGGAAAAGGGGTTAAAGATGGATGGATGGATGGATGCATGAATGGATGGATGCATAGATTTTGCTCTGCCTCTTCAATAAAGTTTGATTTTCCACACTCATTTTTCAGAAAAAGCATTTTGATGCAAAGCCAATTTCTCTATTAATTTTTAAGCAAACTGTATCCCCACCATTATTGTTGGCTTTGCCCATAATTCATAAGTAAAGAAGTTTAATATGGTTGCGCACACATATCCGGGTGAGTATACTGAGGCACATTCATGCACACGGTCTCTTTTAAACACACACACATGCCTAGGACTGATGTGCGAATGGCCATTTCACCGAATCTAACCTAAACAGCTGGGCATACTTCCGCGCAAGTGCCTGCAGGTAGAGGGAGTTGTGGGGGGGTGACTGTTGCGGAGATCGTACTACGGTGCGGATAATGGAATTTTTTCCTTTTCCCCACTGTAGTGTGATCTCTGAGTCAGAATGTTAAAGTAGGGGGTGTGGGGGCACAGCCCCCCACATGGGGCATGCAGGGGGGGGCTTGCCCCCTGCATAAATGCTTTTTTATTGTTTTTTTGTTTTCTTTTTTTTTAACGCACTTTATCGAAAGTGCTTTTTTCGGTAAAGACACTTTCATTAAAGTGTGTTCGGTGAAGTTGGATTCGGACTGTTGAAGTTTTGTTCAACAGTCCTAGATCACACACACACACACACACACACACACACACACACACACACACACACACACACACACACACACACACACAGATAGACGTACACACATGTCCTTCTGATGCACTTTACTGTGTTTAGTTGTTTTCCTTCATTCGTGGATAGTGAGTGGGAAAGTAAAGTGGCAGCAATAGCAGTTGTTTTTTCTTTTATTTTAACTGACCCTCAGTAAACAGCCACATTAAAAGAGTAAAAGAGCAAAACAATGTGACAGCTTCTCTGCTTTTTTCTCAGTCCATGCTTCATTTTATGGTGGCATAACATAATGCAGTGAAGCAGCAGACTTGATTCAGGGCTTTTCTTGTACATTAATACCCTGTTGAAGAATGTTTTTTCCCCTCTTGGGTTCCGTGGATGAGTTTCACCCATTTTCTAATAGCATGTAAACATGCAACTTTTTGTTTGTTAACCAGGTAAATTAACTGATCCTCAGACTCTTTCTTTGTCATTACCTGGGCCACAAAGGCACGAGTTAATACAGTATATGTGACCAGTTTAGAGTTGTCTGTCTACCATCTTGTTTTGGGGAAGTAAGAGGAAACTGGAGTACACAGATTAACAAAAAGAAAATGTATGAGGAGCTGCATTGTAGCATTGATACCAATGCTGAATATTTTATGAGTGAATGTCCTACAGCAGTAATCCCTATGATGTACTTAATACTGATGTGTGAGGGTATTTATCATGACTAAAGGTGTTTGAATAGAATGGTTAATGGCACAGGTGGAGTTTCCTCCTTTCTTCCCCTCACACTAATCTTGTATCTCCTAGCACACACATTGTCTTGTGGTTGCCTACCCCATTGTATATATTTGAGTATAGGATGTTTGTCTTGCAGGTGTGTCTCTTGGTGATGGTGGAGGGTTGTTGGGTTTGTTACTTAGTCTTGCTACATTACTTTGCTGGATATCCTCTAGGACTACACAGTTTTGGTTGCTCGGGAAGTGGCTTAACATACGTGAGGCCTTTATTCCATCTGTGATTTAAGGAGGTACTGCCAGCACAGCTAGCTTGTAAATAATTATATGTCATTTGTGAATATTGAAACTAATTTATACAAGATGCTTGTGTTACAAATGTATTAGTATTTAATGTCTATACATGCTCTCTCACACACTTACTCTCACTCCCCCTCCATGTATGTATATATATATATATATATATATATATATATATATATGGATCTACCTGACTACATCGACACGTCATAACACCGACAACGACTTAGAAGATCGACAAGTCAGAAGACCAACGGAGGAAAACACCGACACTGAGAACACTGAGATGGGGAAAGGATGTGTAAGTATGCGGTAGTGACGGCCATTAGGGTGTGAGTAAGGTAAGTGTGCGATGTTAACGGTCTGTAGGGATAGGGGTGGGATAAGTGAGTTAGGGTTAGGGCGCGGGTTAGGTAAGGATGCGAGTAAGGTAAGTGTGCGATGTTGGCGGTCTGTAGGGATAGGGTGGGATAAGTGAGTTAGGGTTAGGCGGGTTAGGTAAGGGTGCAGTAGTGATATTTTTGGGTTAGGCGGGTTAAGTGAGTTAGGGTTAGGCCTTGGGTTAGTTGAGTGTGCAATAGTACGGACCTTAGGGTTAGGGTTTGATTAGGGTTGTAGATAGTTGTGTATGTAAGGGTTAGTGTTGGTTTGTAAGGATTTTGGTGTGCTTGTGTTGTGTGTGTGGGTTTTGGACAGGGGATTTGTTTTGTTTGTTGTTATGATGTGTCGAGTGTATGAGGTGTCGTGTTTGTGAACTGTCGATTATGTGGTGTCGGTTAAGTTGTTGTCGGTGTTGTGAAGTGTCGATGTAGTCAGGTAGATCCATATATATATATATATATATATATATATATATATATATATATATATATAAAACTGCTTTGTACAGATATTTGTGTTGAAAAGGTATTTGTAAAGTGTTTGTGCTTAAAATATATCCACAGTGTGCTCTACTAGAAGAGAACAGAAATGTACATGCACTGCTGTAATTGTTTAAATGTATCTGTTTTAACTGAGGAAACTGGAGAGTTAACCTCAGTCCAGAAAACGTTAGAAAAATATCTGAAATTAAATTACTTTGTAGGCAGCTAGAAACACAGTCTGTACTAGGAAGCTTTTTGTATTGTCTTTGGGGTGAACTAATTGCTACTTTGAAAGCATGAAGGAATGCAATTGTTTTATGACTTCTAGCACCTGCCAAAGATCTGAGCAAAACCCCTTGTATGATTGTATGAGTATTTTTACAGGTAGATGCTAAATACTTCCTGCTTCAACAATGGGGGGGGGGGGTGATCAGAAATTTTGTCATCCTGCAGGCTATCCCAGCAGTAATGTTTTACATATTATTTTGAGACCATTCTGCATTCTGTCTTGGAACTGACAACAAGATCCACTCACCCACATCTACCTTGCTCTAAGTAAGTAGCTAGGGTATAGTAACTCTCTCTTAGATACAGTCAGGAATATAGCAAAGATTAGTTTAGATTTTGTTTTTCTTTATTTCTGTGAGCCTGTACTGCAATGTTATTGTAAACATTTCCTGTGGTTGTGAACTCTGATGTCATTTTGAATATATATTTAGTATTGTTATTAAATATATTTAAACCTTTCATTGTTGCTGATCTGTGTAGAGATATTTAAGTTTTGAGAGTACTTGCATATTTATTTGGTGACACTGTGTGGGCCACTCCTAATAGCCTTGCCTTGCTCTTGGTCAAACTACTATTTGTATTTGTATTAATTTTACACAGCAAAATTGGACACCCTTTGTTAAGGGCCCTAAAGTAGCTAATAAGGAGTTGAAGTTTTAACTACATTGTAGTCTGGGCAAAAGGGGGCATAACTAATAAACCTGTGCCAGCCCTTTCCCAGGTGTGTGTGTGTGTGTGTGTGTGTGTGTGTGTGTGTGTGTGTGTGTGTGTGTGTGTGTGTGTGTGTGTGTATGTGTGTTTGTGTGTGTGCGTACCTGTGTAAATCAAACCTCAAAGAGTGTGTGTATCAGCTACTTTGGCAGGGACACAAAGCACTGGTTGGATAGAGAGAATGCTGGAGGTCTTGGCTTAGTCACTCAGCTGAGATCTCAACTCTATAGCTGTGCCATTGGGGGTCTTACTAGGGATCTGGAGGAAGAGGGAGAAAGCAGCCCTGGACTGACTGTGGTCTCTGTGTGCTCTTAAGAGAAATTGCACTTGATGCAGAGAGCTGCATCTGGAAATACTGCGTGTGTACCTGCTATCTTCCCCGTGAATGTCCCCCAACAGGTGCAAGTGGTGAGGATTGAGGCTTCTTGATTACTGTCCCGCAGATGGGATAGCCACATCACATATTGGTTGACAGTGGTAGATCGTTACACTGTCTTTGAACAGACACTGAGATACAAGAAAATTTATCAGTTATCTCAGAAAAAGAACAGAAGACTCACGTCTTTTTTCCCACACTTTTTGCAGGAAGCCCTTGGAGTGGGAGGCAGCCACAAACCATTTCTCAGGATAGCTGATTGCTCTGCAAATATACCCAGAAAAATTATGTTCACCTGTGGTTTACTTCATTCATGTTATGAGTGGTATAGAAATTATTTAACATACTTCACTGTTTGTAATCTGTGAAAAAGTACTGTGCAGGACTTTAATTACAGTTCAAGGATCAGTACAAAAATGTTGACATATGCAGGAAAAATTAATAGCTCTGAAGTGTTTCACCAAGTAGTGTTGTGACAAAGCAGTTCTGTTTTCTTTTGTTGTATTTAATGCCCAGTCCTAATCCCTGCTGTATCACAGAAGTGCCTTTAAGAAAATGTGTTGAAATCTTTCAGATATTCTTTGTGTTTCACTGTTGCAGTCATTACATTTGGGTTATCTGCCTGCAGGTAGCCCTCAGCCGGTCTGAATACCAGAGTCTTGGATTTCTGCGTCAGATGCTGTCTCTTCTTCCATGATGTCAGGTCGTCAGGGGTATAAAACTTGCAGCCATGTCAATACATCAGTCTTTCTTGCCGCGCGGTGCCCGAAGCAGAAGCAGTTCACAAGTGCCGGTCGGCCGACTCCTGAAATTTTCGTTTTCGAGTTTCAAAACCAAAGTTTTCAAAAAAGTAAGTACCCTATTAGGGATCCTTTTTCTTGCTCTTAAACTGATGTCAGTAAAAGTTAACAATTGTTTTACCTGTGGAAATCAAATACCTCATAAAGATTTTCATTCTTACTGCATTTCTTGCATAGGCCCTGACCACGATGTCCCTCGCTGTTGGTTTTTGTGCCTTATTCAACCCTGAACTATTCATCGTCTGTCTATTTTTGCAGCAAATTATTTTGGTACTCGGTTTAACTATCCAGAAATTGTTTTGGTAAGCCATCCGACTACCAATATTCCGAAAAAATATAAAGATAAAGACAGAGACAGACAGCATACGTCCAAGACTGCTGACAACGCTTCCATTAAGCTGGTCTTCAGTTCGCCGTTACTCAGTGAGGCACTTTCGCAGCCCCTGATACCTGCTACTTCAGATTCACAGGCCTCTACTGAGACCCATTCGGAGTCCAGTATGCCGTGAGATGCTTCTTCGACTGTGGAACCTGCGGATGTCTCAATCCTTGGATGGGTCCAGAGCCGCTGTGCAGGTACCGGCTTCTGAGGGTGTTTTCAGGCCTACAGGCGCATTTCAAACCGACACCATCTTCTTCTTTATGGCCTAAAACTTGACCTACGCCTAGAAAACCAACATCCAAACCGCATGGTCAGGCCCATATACCTAAAAAAAAATGCTTAAAATGGCTGAAGACCTTATTACTTTAATTAGGGAAAGTCAGCCTTCCCCCTCTGAGACCTAGAACTGATTTTCCTTCTGATCCTTCAGATAAGGATTCTGAAATTTCTGTTTCTTCTGATTACCAGGATTTGCCCTTATCTATCTAGGATTTGTCCTTATCTATCTATGAGGATTCTGGTGCAGAGGATTCCATTCCCTCTGCTTCCCCTCCAGAAGATTTTTCTTTTGGTGAAACCTTGCACACTCTTTGGGAGCATTTCCGCTGGGAAAGCCAAAATTACTCTGATTCCAAAAAGAGGCTTAGGGAATTCCTACTCCTCCCTCAACACAGGCCTTTAGCTATCCCTCCTGTCCTGGACATTGTAGATTATGCCTTCTTGGAATTTAGCCTGCCCCCAGACACTTTACCTCCAGCTCCCAGAAAACCTGACAGGTATTACAGAGTACCTGACTCTCACAAGCTCCTCTTCAAGAATCCTACTGTCGACCCAGAGATCATTTCCCAAGGACCTAAAGGCATTAAGGCTACTACTGCCAAAAACCCTACCCTCTCTAATAGAGATTCCAGGGCCTTGGACAGATGGGGTAAGAAGGTATACACTTCCTCTGCTTTGGCCATTAGGGCCTTAAACTGCCAGTTTCATATGTTAAAGTATCAGCAGCATATTATGGGACTACTTAAACAAAAAATGATGTTGATTCCTGACTGTGCTGAACATGAAGAATTACAGGATTTAACGCATTCTGCTGAACAAGTTGGTAAACATACTTTGCAATGTGGTTTTGACTCTTTAGAAGCATCTTGCAGGGCTGCTGTCACTGGGTCTGTACTTAGAAGGCATGCTTGGCTTAAGCAGCAAAACTCGCCAGATCATGTTAAAGCTAAATTACTGGATGCTCCCTTAAACCAAGACCACCTGTTTGGCAACAAAGCAGAAGAAGTCCTTAAAAAGATGGAGGAAAAAGCTAAAATTATGCAAACTGTTAAAGATTTCCTGCAAGTACAGCCTTCCAGATTTAGTAGGCATTGGCCTTCTGAGAATTGGTCCTTTCCAGTCTCTTCCAGGCCTTCTTAGTCCAAACCCAGGAACAGCAGACCACCTAGGCTACAGTCTCAAGGAATACACAGGTCTAAGCAGTGGGGGGCTTCCACTTCCGAAGCTGGGAGTAGTAAGACACTTCCCTATAGAAAAATGCCACAATGACTTAACCTTAACCCTTCCAAGCCCTGCTCAACTGCCTACTCCCTTAGGGGGAAAGATCGCCCTGCATGCAAAAAACTGGGAACTCATTACCCAGGGCAAATGGGTTTTAAATATAGTTTTCCAAGGATACAGATTCCACTTCCACACCTTACCAACCCCAAATGGTTGGCCGTACCTGCCCCCAAATCAGTGGGCAGAGAATGAACAGCAGGTTCAATCTCTTCTAAGTATCGGGGTTATTAAGCCTGTCCCAGCAGAAGAAAGGGGACAAAGTTTTTACTCAAGACTTTTCCTGGTATCCAGAAAAGACAACTCTTGATGTCCTATCCTAGACCTCTCTATTCTAAACACCTTTTCGGAAATACCAAAATTCAAAATGCTAACACTTTAACAGCTGCTTCCTATGCTAGGCAAAGAAGCCTGGTTGGCAACCTTAGACTTAAAGGAATCTTACCTGCACATTCCAATAAGGGAATCTTGCAGGAAATACCTACACTTCACAGCAGGCTCCATACACCATTAGTTCTCTGCACTTCCCTTTGGGTTATCTACTGCGCCCAGGGTATTCACAAAGTGTCTAGCTCCAGTCATTGCATTTTGCAGGCAGAGAAATATTCAAATATACCCATACCTGGACGATTGTCTAATTCAGGCAGAAAGCCAGGACATGCTGTTAAAACAGCTGGCATTTGTAAAGAAACTTCTAACCTCGCTGGGGTACACCATAAACGAAAAGAAATCTCATCTAGTACCCTGCCAATAAATTGTATTCCTGGGAATAAGCTTGAACACAACTTCCCAGATGGCTTACCTCACACCATAGAAACAAGTTTATTTGACAGCCTACTTCAAACTACTGGCCACAAAGACCCAGCTACCTGCAAGGAAAATCCTGCAAGCCCTGGGGTTCATGGCCTCTTGCATTCTACTAATTCCATATGCAAAACTGCATATGAGAAAAATACAGTGGTATCTAAAAAGCCTATGGTGTCAACATTCTCAGGACCTGGAATCAATGATTCCTATCATTCCTTGTATAAAGACAGAGTTCCTTTGGTGGGCAGAGGCCTGCCACCTAAACAAGGGGCTTTCTTTCAATATACCCCTTGCCACCCAAATTCTGACTACAGACGCATCAGACTATGCACGGGGGGCTCACTTGGCAGGGCGGTGCATTCAGGGCAAATGGAACCAGAGTCAAATGCACCTGCATATCAACCAAAAAGAAATGTTAGCTGTACAAAATTCCCTGACAGCCTTCAAAGACCATATCCTTCCAGGACAATTATTGGTAAAGACAAACAACACCACAGTTATGTGGTCATAAACAAGCAGGGGGGAACCCACTCGTACCCTCTATGCAGACTAGCCATGGCTCTGTGGAACACAGCCCTGAGCAACCAAGTGCACCTACAATCTTAGTTCCTGTCAGGCAAGCTAAATTCACTGGCAGACGACCTAAGCAGAAATCTCGTGGACCCACACGAATGGAAACAGAAACCAAAAATATTGAACCTCTTGAGGAACAAATGGGGGACTCCAGAGATAGACCTGTTTGCCTCACCTCAGAACTACCAATTGGACAAATTCTGCACAAGGACTCCCCACAGTCAAACTTGGAAAGTGGATGCCCTGTCCTTTGCTTGGGAAGGCCTCTCAATTTATGCCTTTCCCCCTCTGCCTCTCCTCTCAAAGATTCTGCTAAAGATCAAACAGGACAAACCAAGGACAATACTAATTGCACCAGACTGGCCTCGCCAGCACTGGTACCCCCTCTTGTGCAGTATGATACTGCTGAATCCATGGCACCTACCTCAGACACCTTCCCTGCTGTCCCAGCAGGCCTGCCAGATTCTGCACCCTCAGCTTCAAACCCTGTGAACCTTGCAGCCTGGCTAATTCCTTGAGCTCTCCTATGGCATCCCTCAGCAAGCAGGTGCTAGATGTCATTCTGGAAGCAAGGAGACCTAGTACTAAAACATCCTATGCTGAAAAGTTGAAAAGATTCTGTTCCTGAAGCCAGACTCGGGGGATGGGCACTTCGGTGCCCAGCTTACCTCATATTCTTCAGTACTTAACAGAAGTGCTCCACCTGCGGTAGCGTTGTCTCCTCACAGTAAGATGCTGTCCAGTTCGATTCCTAGCTAGAGCATCTTCTGCGTGGAGACATGCGTGAATGGGCGTACCTTCATTGAAAGTTGTGCATCAGGGCTGGTAACTCGGCATGTAAAAATCAACTACCAATCATTAGCGGACCGGAGTTCCATTGTGGTGACCCCTAACTGGGAAAAGCCGAAAGACACAACAACAATTTAACAGAAGTGCTCCACAAGGGCCTATCCTTCTTGTCAATTAAAATTCATGCCTCTGCCATTTCAGCACATTATAATACTCAACCACCCCTCTTCTCTCACCCCCTGTTAAAGCAATACCTCAGAGGGGCTAAAAATTTAAGACCCCCCCCCCCCCAGGTGAGCCCCTACTCCAGCCCGGAATCTTAACTTTGTATTGGAAAAGCTCACTTTCCCTCCATTTGAACCAGCTGCATCTGCAGAGTTCATATTCCTTTCTTGGAAAACAACCTTCCTTTTAGCCATCTCTTCAGCAATAAGAGTGTCTGAATTACAGGCCCTTAAGGCAGTGGAGAGCCCTTCATTATCTTTCATGCAGACACGATTTCCCTCAGGACCAACCTGTCTTTTATGCCAAAGGTGGTGTCTAGTGTGATCCTAAATCAGTCTATTCGTTTGCCTACCTTTTTCCCGAATCCACAAAACAAAGTGCACAGACAACTTTGATTTTATTTGGACAGGACTAAATCTCTCAGAAAATCTGAACATCTGCTAGTTGGCTTTGCTGCAGGGGCAGAGGGGACAGCCATTTCAAAGCAAACCATTTCTGAATGGATAGCCCATTGCATTCATTATTGCTATAAGCACCATGGAAAACCTACCCCACAGGGGATTAGATCACATTCTACCAGGGCTGCATCTACCTCTACAGCCTTTCTCAGAGGAGTCCCTACCAGGGACATCCTAGAAGCTGCTACCTGGAGCTCTGTACATACCTTCACCAAGCATTACCACATGCCTATTTTTTCTAAATCCAGAGCTGGTTTTGCCACTGCAGTCTTGCAGGGCTTAATAGCTGGTCCTAATGCTCTCTAAATTCCTCCTCCCTTCCTTAGCTTTGGGAATTAACCCAAATGTAATGACTGCAACAGTGAAACACAAAGAACATAGTACAGTTGTGTACACTTGCCATAAATGTAGATGTTCGAGTGTATTCATTGTTGCAGTCCTGGTTACCCTCCCTCCAGCCCCGACTTCTCTTGGCTTTACCTTCCTTCTTGTTTGGTGTATTTAAGCTTTCTGGTGTACTTGCTTTTTGTTGGAGGTTTAACATAACATATAACTGCTTCATATTATGGGGGCACCTGACATCTGGAGCAAGAAAAACTGATGTAATGGCGTCGGCTGCATGTTTTATACCGCTGACGACCTGACGTCATGGAAGAAGAGACAACATCCGATGCAGGAATCCAAGACTCTAGTATTCAGGCCGGCTGAGGTCTACCTGCAGGCAGCCAACCCAAATGCAATGACTGCAACAGTGAATACACTTGAACATCTACATTCATGGTAAGTGTACACAACTGTACTGTCTTCATGTTGTAGTACAAAAATGCTTTGCAGCCATGTTACCCCAAAGACTGTACTAATGTCAGTAAGAGGTTAATTTATGGTTCTTTTTCTTGCTCTTGATCAAAGTGTTGTCCAGCATACTTGTATAAACTTATAACAAGTGTGTCTATGAAACGTGTTTATTACAGTGACTGTTCTAAAACCATTAATGTATTCATTGGGGAACTCATCTTTAGAACAATTTTAAGAGGTCAGTTTTTAGCTTTAGGAAGACCCGTGATTGTTAAACATGTAGAGTAGTCCTAAGTCCTGCAATAGTTTGTGCTGACACAATGGCAAGTCTGAAACTGCATGCACACAGCTGTTTTAGGTAGGAAATATAATGGATAGGCAAGTGTATGTGATGTGCTTCTGTATCACTGAACCATGTTACTTAAATAGCTTGAATAGTACAAATACTGCACATACCGTCGTTTTTCCTAGGTAAGTGCACAGAAATGTGGATTTTAGTGCGGCCTTAGTCACTGGTCTTTATTTTTGTAGTCTGACAAAACGAAAAAGAACATTAATAGTGAATGAAATGGTTGCATTTTTTATATAGCTGCTACTTTGCCTTGGGCATCAGGGTCTTGCTTCATGGTCTTTATTAAAAATGAATGAAACAGTTTGTTTTCATTGTTATCATCACAATATTGTCTTGTTTGGTAAGTGGTGTTAACTTTTACAGAAATCAAGACGTTTTGATTATGTATGTATGTATCACAGATACTTAATTTAAATTTTCATTTTAGTTTGTATTTTTTTTTTTTTGCTACAGGTATGATGGAAATTTCAACACCAACGTCTCCAAAACCATTAGTTGTGATAGACTATCTGCTACTATTAATAGCCGGGCTTTCAATCCTGGACGTGATTTAAACTCTGGTTAGTAGCTCATTAATTAGAGTTTTCTAGTTCCCTTCAGGGCTGCTTCCTTTTAACCACCCACAGGGTACAGGGGATTAGCATTTACTGCCATAGCAACAAGCATTTTCAAAATGTATTATTCTGTTTTAACTGTCATGAAGTTCTGGTAGATATCTTTACAGATGTGAAAAGGAGACAGCCTGTATAATGCTATCCTCATGCACTGCATCCTAAGCACCAGCTGTAGAGGAAAGAAAAAGAATGCACTAGCAAATTGTAAAATGTTGAATGAACAGTGATGCCTCAAATATGCCAACGAGGTAGTTTATCATTTGTGTACTTTTTAAACACCAGTAGGGGACAAGAACATGTTTGTCAAATGGTTTTCTCACACAATATAGCTATGCTTATTTTAAAGTTATCTTCGTCAGATATTCAAGCATGTGGATTCTCTAAAATCAGTTCTGTTTCCTCAGCAGAATCTTTGGCATTTTTGTAGGGTTTGGGGTGGGGTTGACATACCCACAGTAGACTTTTCTGTCTTTACTCAAAACATCACATGCCATGTATAGGAAGGCATAGGTAATTTCTCTTGTAGATAGTAACATTAATTCTCTGCAGTGCATTTTCCACACACTTTGCATGAATACGCCCAGATAATTTATTTTAGTAGGCATTCATTCATTGCAGTTGCTGCTATCCTGGGAAAAGATCACTATGGCCAACAAACCTGGTTTGCTTTGCACTGTCCAAGGCAAGAAGGGTTCGAGTTTGTCTTTGAACTACTTCCAGTGTGACATTTTTTTGTTTAAAGGCATACCACATGGTGTAGGAACGTATTCCAGCATTACAGCTGACCTGGATTTTGTAAGTGGTCAGTGTACCAGGGGCTAGGTATGGGGAAAAGAAGAGGGCAGCATGTGGCTAGTTGTCTTTTTGAGGAGAAGAGCTTTTCACTGCTCTGCTACACTGACCGTCTCAGTGAAGCAAAAGCAGGCAGGTTAAAAAAAGTAAGATTAATGCCGCAGTATCGGACTTTCTTGTCTTGCTGGATGTGAGGATGAATAAGCTTGTGGTGTCTGAAGGTACAGCACTTGTGTGGAGGACAGCAGTTTTAAATGGTAGCTGTCGTACAGTATAATGCAGCATTTGGTGTGGAAATACATTTTTTAATGAGATTTCTCTTTAATCTGTAGGTATCCAGCCTCCTAACCTTTCGCCTCCAGTTTTTTTGTACCGTTATTCTCTTATCTATTGCATCACAGCATGTGGGTGCTTGTTATGCTGTGAAGAATTTTCTCCATTAACAGTATAAATTTGCATTATGCGTTTTTAATACTATCGTGTGTAAAATTTGCTTTCTGTCTCCAGACTTCACTGGAGCTTTCAGTGGCTTTAGTGAACTTTACCCCTTGGTGATGACCATGTTGATATGGCATGATAATGTGTCCACAGCCTTTAATGGACACCTTTCTGTGAATACAATAGGGTGCATCCATTAAAGTCTGTAGATGAATTTCCACACTATCCTTAGGTGATGTTACTGAGGTCTAAAGCTTATTGAGCTTTTTATTAAGGAACATTCAACATAAAGCAGGTATGAAATAGGGGAAAATTAATCTTGTCAATTATGCTACTGATTGCTGTTGACAGAAAATTAATTCACAGGGTCATAATTAGGTACTAGGCTATCCGCCCAAGGGCCTAAGTAAGCCTAGCCAACAAGTTTCCCTGGTTTACGCCACCCAAGAAAGTTATTTTCCTGTGCCCCTGTCGAGCAGAGCCGCAGAAGTAATCCCCGGGGTATATTTCCTATTTCCCATCCACTCATCAAGATTTTTCTTGAACAGTGCTAATGAGGAACTTTGCTTGAGATAGATGGGTAGCTTGTTCCAGAGTATGGGAAGTCTCTGGGACAGGAATCTATCCCTCCAGCATGTCCTGTTTATTGTGGTGACAAGGTTTAGGTCCCTAGAGCGTGTAGCTCGAAGGGATTGTGATTTCTTTAGGTGTAGCATGTCCAACAACTCTGGGTTTGACATAGCTTTATATGTTAGGCAGAGGTCACCTCGGAGTAGGCGATATACTATGGAGTAAAGCTGCAGTTTTTTGAGATGGTCAGTGTTTGAGGCCAGTAATCCTCTTTGTGAAGTATTTCTGTTGCCTTTCCATCTGCTGCAGATGTCTTGTGAGGTACATTCCAAAAGGGGCGTTGTACTCTGTAATGGGTCTAATGAGTGTCATGTAGAGGGGAACAATGACCTCTTTTTTTCCTGCATGAGAACCCTTTTGTGATGAGATGTGCCATGTAGAAGGATTTCCTGACTACTGTGACGATGTGATTATCAAAGGAGAGACTACTGTCCACCTGGGTCCCAAAGTCTCTTATCACACACGACGTTAAGTAGACTACTGCCTATGTGGTAGTTCATGGGCACAGAGTTTTTACCAAAGGGGATGGCAATGCACTTTTTGGCATTGAGCTTGAGGCCATGGCTCTGAAACCAGGCATCTGTCTCAGTGAGGCCCTTCTGTAGGATGTCCACATCATTTGGGGGCTCGACTATGGCTCCTAGTTTGCAGTCATCTGCAAACTTCATTAGCCAGAGGCCTTCTGTGTTATCCTGCACTTCAGAGAAGTAGATACCAAACAGGAGAGGTCCCAGGACTGAACCCAGTGGTGCTCCACTTGTCACTGGTTTGAAGTCAGATTTGTAATCTGCAACTTTTACAGTGTGGGTTCTGTCAGTGAGCCAGTTGGCAAGTAGGGATTTGTACCTAGTTTAGTGAGTTTAGGTATAATTCCAAAATGGAGGATGGAGTCAAAAGCCTTGGCGAGGTCAAGAAAGGCTGTGTGAACCACCTTATCCTCGTCTACTGCTTTGGTGACTGCCTCAAAGAAGTCGATCAGGTTCAGGAGGCATGAACTGCCTTTCACAACTTGAACTGGGTGGGGTCCAGAGTTTGGAGGTTACCAGTGTCTTTGTTTATGAGTTCCATGCTGATATGTTCCATGGCCTTACAGACCAGGCTCGTCAGGCTAATAGGGCGATAGTTCCCAGGATCAGTGGTGGCTCCCCCTTTGTGGAGTGGGATAACTGTTGCTGTGTGCCATTCAGTGGGCAGTGCGCATTTCAGACGAACAGAATAATGAAAATGTCTTAAGGTTTTTGTAAAGTCAAAGATGTCGATAAGAACTGATGGAAGAACTTATTGCTCATTTGTATAAAATAGCCACGTACTTCCAAACTTACCTGCAAAGTCAGTTTAGCTGATGCATCAACATTGTTCAGAACTACCTTACTGGTCTTTGCTCATGTTAAGCATAAATAGCAGGCCCACTCATTCATTTAATTGTAGTGCTGGTCTCTGCATCAGTGAAGCTTGTTTAACTAGCACTTGTGAGACCATTGGTATATACAGTGGATATAAAAAGTGTACACACCCCTGTTAAAATGCCAGTTTTTTGTGCTATAAAAAAATGAGACCACAATAAATCATTTCAAAACTTTTCCCACCTTTAATGTGACCTATGACCTGTACAATTCAATTGAAAAACAAACAAATCTGTTAGGGGAAAAATATAAAAAATAAAAAATTGTACAATAAGCTGGTTGCATAAGTGTGCACACCCTTAAACTAATACTTTGTTGAAGCACCTTTTGCTTTATTTACGACATTCAGCCTTCTTGGGTAGGAGACTATCAGTATGATACATCTTGACTTGGCAATATTTGCCCACTGTTCTTTGAAAAAGTGTCTCTTTCCAAATCTGTCAGGATTGCAAGGGCATCTCTTGTGCACAATCTCTTCAAGTCACCCCACAGATTTTCTATTGGATTTCGGTCTGGGCTCTGGCTAGGACATTCCAGAACTTTAATTTTCTTCTGGTGAAGCCATTTTTTCGTTGATTTGGATGTATGCTTAGGGTCATTGTCGTGTTGAAAGGTGAAATTTCTCTTCACCTTCGGCTTTCTAGCAGATGCCTAAAGGTTTTGGGCCAAAAGTGACTGGTATTATGAACTGTTCATAATTCCCTCCACCTTGACTAAAGCCCTAGTTCCAGCTGAAGAAAAGCAACCCCAAAGCATGATACTGCTACCACCATGCTTCACAGTGGGGATGGTGTTCTTTTGGTGATGCAAAGTGTTGTTTTTGTGCCAAATGTATGCTTTGGAATTTTGACCAAAAAGTTTAGCCTTGGTCTCATCAGACCATAACACATTTTCCCACATGCTTTTGGGAGACTTGATGTATTGTTTTGCAAATTTTAGCCAGGCCTGGATGTTTTTCTGTGTAAGAAAAGGCTTTCGTCTTGCAACACTACCCCATAGGCCAGACATATGGAGAATACGGGAGATTGTCACATGTAGTACACAACCAGTACTTGCCAGAAATTCCTGCAGCTCCTTCAGTGTTGCTGTAGGTCTTTTGGAAGCCTCCCTGACCAGTTTCTGTCTTGTCTTTTCATCAATTTTGGAGGGACATCAAATTCTTTGCAACATCACTGTTGTCCCATATTTTCTCCACTTTTTGATGACTGCCTTCCCTGTGTTCCATGGTATATCCAGTGCTGTGGAAATTTTTTTGTACCCTTCTCCTGACTGATACCTTTCAACAATGAGATCCCTTTGATGCTTTGTAAGCTGTCTGCAAACCTTGGCTTTTGCTGTAGCAGACAACTGAGTAAATGTCAAGAAAATCCTATTAGGACAGATTAACTTTATTTGGGGTTAATCAGAATCTCTTTAATTGATGGCAGGTGTGTACCCCAGAAGACTGACTGCTGTAATTAAATCAAAAGGTGCTTCAACAAAGTATTAGTTTAAGAGTGTGCACACTTATGCAACCAGCTTATTGTAATTCTTTTATTTTTTATATTTTTCCTCTAACAAATTTGATTGTTTTTCATTTGAATTGTACAGGTTATATGTCACATTAAAGGTGGGAAAAGTTTTGAAGTGATTTATTGTGGTCTCATTTTTTTATATCACAAAAAATGGCATTTTATCAGGAGTGTGTACACTTTTTATATCCACTGTAATCTTGAAGGTTATTATTCATTTTCTTGATGTCAAAATGCAAATGTCAACAACCTTGTCTGCTTCATTGACATTCATGCCACTGAAGGCATTAGGCATTTTCATTTCAAAGTTGTTCTAAAGTCAAAAAGAAAATGTTGATGATAATGTTGCAAGTGATTGTCTCCTAGCCCATCAGCACTGCATATATCAATGTCATTGATACTTGCTGACACCCAGCCATCAACACTGTATGGACCAATGTTGATGGTACCTGGTGACTCACACCTTCAGCGCTGTATGTATCCATGCCATTGGTACCTCCTGAGTCCCAGGCATCAGCGGTTCATCACTGTATGTATCACTTTTATTGGTACCTCCTGACTATTGGCTATTAATACTGTATGCATCAGTTTTATTGGTACCTGGTAACTATCAACCATGAGTACTGTATGCATCAGTGCCATTGGTACCTGCTGACTCCTAGCCATCAGTACTGTATGCATCAGTGCCACTGGTACCTGCTGCTGTCAGACATCAGTACTGTATGCATCAGTGCATTGATACCTGCTTCCTCCCAGCCATCAGTACTGTATATATCGGCACCATTGGTGCCTGCTGCCTCCCAGCCATCAGTACTGTATGCATCTGTGCTATCGGCACCTGCTGCTCCCAGACATCAGTACTGTATGTATCAGTGCATTGATAACCTGCTGCCTCCCAGCCATCAGTACTGTATGCATCTGTGCTATCGGCACCTGCTGCTCCCAGACATCAGTACTGTATGTATCAGTGCATTGGTACCTGCTGCCTCTCAACCATCAGTACTGTATGCATCAGTGCCATTGGTGCCTGTTGCTCCCAGACATCAGTACTGTATGCATCAGTGCATTGATAACCTGCTGCCTCACAGCCATCAGTACTGTATGCATCAGTGCCATTGGTACCTACTGCCTCCCAGACATCAGTACTGTATGTATCAGTGCATTGGTACCTGCTGCCTTCCAGCCATCAGTACTGTATGTGTCTGTGCCATTGGTGCCTGTTGCTCCCAGACATCAGTACTGTATGCATCAGTGCATTGATACCTGCTGCCTTCCAGCCATCAGTACTGTATGCATCAGTGCATTGATACCTGCTGACTCCCAGCCATCAGTACTGTATGCATCAGTGCCATTGGTACCTGCTGACTCCTAGCCATCAGTACTGTATTCATCAGTGCCATTGGTACCTGCTGCTCGCAGACATCAGTACTGTATGCATCAGTGCATTGATACCTGCTGCCTCCCAGCCATCAGTATTATATGCATCAGTGCCTTTGGTATCTGATGCCTCCCAGCATTCAGTACTATATGCATCTGTGCTATTGGTACCTGCTGCTCCCAGACATCAGTACAGTATGTATCAGTGCATTGATACCTGCTGCCTCCCAGCCATCAGTACTGTAGGCGTCAGTGCCATTGGTACCTACTGCCTGACAGCCATCAGTACTGTGTGCATCAGTGCCATTGGTACCTGCTGCACACAGACATCAGTACTTTATGCATCAGTGCATTTGATACCTGCTGCTCTCAGACATCAGTACTGTATGCATCAGTGCATTGATACCTGCTGCTCCCAGAAATCAGTACTGTATGCATCAGTGCATTGATATCTGCTGACTCCCAGCCATCAATACTGTATGCATCAGTGCCATTGGTGCCTGCTGCCTCCCAGCCATCAGTACTGTATGCATCAGTGCCATTGGTACCTGCTGCCTCCCAGACAGGAATACTGTATGTATCAGTGCATTGATACCTGCTGCCTCCCTGCCATCAGTACTGTATGTGTCTGTGCCATTGGTACCTGCTGCTCCCAGACATCAGTACTGTATGCATCAGTGCCATTGGTACCTGCTGCCTCCCAGCCATCATTACTGTATGTAGCGGTGTCATTGGTACCTACTGCCTCCCAGCCATCAGTATTGTATGCATCAGTTTTATTGGTACCTGCTGACTCCCAGTCATCAGTACTGTATGCATCAGTGCCATTGGTGCCTGCTGACTCCCATCCATCAGTACTGTATGCATCAGTGCCATTGGTGCCTGCTGACTCCTAGTGTATGCATTAGTGCCATTGGTGCCTGCTGACTCCCAGACATCAGTAATTTATGTATCAGTGCCATTGGTACCTGTTGACTCCCAGCCATCAGTAGTGTATGCATCACTTTTATTGGTACCTCCTGACTCCCAGGCATCAGAGGTCAGTACTGTATGTATAGCTGTTATTGGTACCTCCTGCCTATTCGCTATTAATACTGTATGCAGCAGTTTTATTGGTACCTGCTGACTCCCAGCCATCAGTACTGCATGCATCAGTGCCATTCATACCTGGTGACTTCCAGCCATTAGTACTGTATACTGTAGTGCCATTGGTACCTGCTGACTCCCAGCCATCAGTACTGTATGCATCAGTGCCATTGGTGCCTGCTGACTCCCAGCCATCAGTACTGTATGCGTCAGTGCCATTCCTTCATGCTGATTGAAGAAGTGTTGCTTGGTAGTACATTGCATTTTGCTGTATATCCACTTGCTGTCAAATTCTTTTGATTGCTGAGTTCATTAAAATGTTCACATTCTCACTGTAAGCATTTAACTTCCCACAGTGTTATACACAGGATGGTAGTCCTTATTCATAGGCAGGTCTTGTAAAAATAGATCCTATGGATTTTCTGAAATTTCCAGAAACTTACTCTTACTTTGTTCTTTGTCTGCTGCCATTCCTCAATCTTTCTTGATGTAAAGCTTGGCAGAAGGAACCCTTATCTTACAAAATGCTTTAAGGAGCTTCATCATTCCTTACCAACAGGACACCTGCTTGTCCCAGTGGATGAAAACTTACTTGGACTACTTTTGCCCTAACCATGGTCTTTTGCATATCTGTTCTTCATCTTCAGCATCTTATCACCACTATAAATGCTGTGTCAGATGCACAACAACCAATGTCTACCTTGTATCCTAGTTACAAGATGTCTCCCTATTTCTGCTAATAGTTCAGTATTATAATTGCAGGTTAACAACTTTCTTAGGTTCATAGGTAGATACTAGGCTATCGGCCCAAGGGCCTAAGTAAGCCTAGCCAACAAAGTTCCCTGGCTTACGCCAACCCAAGAAAGTTAATTTCCTGTGCCCCTGTCGAGCAGAGTCACAGAAGTGATCCCCAGGGTGCATTTCCTATTTCCCATCCACTCATCAAGATTTTTCTTGGAGTGTTAATGACCAGAATCCCATTCCTCAGTTTAATAATGCCGAATTAATCATAGGAATCCTCAAAATGAACAACTATAAAAGTATCTGTATTATAGCCATCTATATTCCCCCTGGTGACAATACTTATTCTCTTATGGGCCTCAAACAACATCAAACTTGAGACTTACATTCTAGGTGATGTCAACATCGACTTGAATAAAATTAATAACAATACTCCCACTCTTTCTATCAATCTTTATAATTTTACTCAACTAATAAACAACATTACCAGACCTAACAAAAATAACCCCCCAGGGTCCATCCTGGACTGGATCTTAGTCAGCCACCCTAATAAGATCTCTGACTCTGGTATACTACCTGACTCAATGTGACCATCTTCCAGCCTTTATTCACCGAGCCGCCCAACACCTCCCTCACCAACATCAATATGCCCACACTCGTAACCTCACTAATTTCAACCCTTCTATATTCTCTGAAACCCTTAAACTAACATATTGGGATACCCTAAAAACTCTTCCTCTAGATGAAGCTTTAGAAGTCTTCAATACTACCTTCCTTAGAATCCTAAACTCCCAAGCCCCATCTCGAACAAAACAAATAAAATACAACTGTGCCCCTTGGCTAACTAAGGACACTAAAACTCTCATGCTACAAAGGGACAAAACATGAAAACTCTACAATAAAAATAAACACCCAGCTACACTCCTTCAATTTAAGCAACTCTGCAATCTAACCAAAAAACTTATCACAAAAGATAAAAAATCGTACTACACCAAACTACAGTCTACCCCCTCAAAAAAATCCCAAATAATTCTGGAATTCCATCAACTCCCTCTTACACCCCGGTAAAAGTCCAATCCTTGTCCCGACAACAATAAGACTGACACAGAAATAGCAACCCTTTTTAACTCCTTCTTTACCAGCTCCATAGCAGAACTTACCAAAACCTTCTCCAAATCCACCCCCTGCCCTACCCCTAAACCTTCTTCCCCTTACTTTCCCAATTCCTGCTCCCCTAAGCCCCCTCCCACTTTTTATCTAAAACCTGTGTCAACCACCTATATCAAAAAACTTCTTTCCAAACTCAAGCCATGCTCCAATGCCCCCGACAATATCCCATCACACTTTCTCAAGCTCGCAGCAGATGGCATCGCCATACCCATCAGCATTCTCATCAATAGATCCATCCAGGAATCTTATGTTCCCAAACTATGGTGAACTGCCTATATTCTGCCCCTTCATAAAGGAGGCAAAAATAATAGCATTTCTAACTTCCGCCCAATAGCCATTCTTTCCCCAATTTCAAAAGTACTTGAAAAATGTATCCACCTGCAACTCATGCCCCACCTCCTCAATAACCATCTCCTCACCCCTACTCAACACGGTTTCCATCCTGGCCACAGTACCATTACTGCTCTCCTCTCTTTCTTAGACATTGTCAACCATGCCCGTGATTCTGGAGATATTGTCTCCGCTGTCCTCCTTGACCTTTCCAAGGCATTTGACACTGTATCCCACACACTCCTTCTTAACCACCTTTCTAACCTCAGTCTCTCCCTCGATTCCCTTTCTTGGTTCAAAAGTTCTCTCTCAGATGGATCCCAAGCTGTGAAATGGCAAACGGGTACCTCTACCTTCCTACCTACCCCTACCGGAGTTCCACAGGGTTCTAGTTTCGGACCTATGCTCTTTAATGTCTTCATCAATGATTTTCACTCTGCAATTCCTCACTCTCAAATAGTGCAATATGCAGACGACTCCACTTTAGTCTGCTCAGCCTCTAGCCTTCCTGAGCTCCAGGCCAAGACCCAATTGGCCTTCACAATTACAGAGAATTGGATGCTTCAAAACCGTCTCTCCCTTAATGCCAATAAATCCCATATCATTCTCTTCTCCCCCTCAAAAGCACTCCCACTTGATAAGCCCTCTTTCAAGATCACCAGCCTCTCCCACTCCTCAATAGAAGTTGTTAGTTGTGCCAAATTACTTGGTGTTACCATTGATGAACAGCTGAAATTTAATACTCTTATTCAGCTAAACATAAAAAAAAAAACATCAGAAGCTTGGTATGCTTTATAGAAACGCTAACTTTCTATCATTAGCTACAAGATAAACACTCGCCTCTACCTTCCTTCTACCTTCTCTATTGTATGGTGCTCCTCTTCCAACCAACCTCACAGCTTCTATCTCCTCAAAACTTGAAAGTTGCTACAACAAAATCGCCAAATTCGCTACTAACTCTACTCATTCTACACACCATTGCATCTCCCTCCATAGTCTTCAATGGCTAGAACTCCCTAATCATCTTGACTACCTCCAACTTACTACTGCCCACAAACTAATTTTTAAACCCACTGCTTGCCCTGCACTATCTAATATCTTGCCTTTCTACACTCCTCTCAGGCCCCTAAGATCAGGCCACCAAAATCTTCTTTCAGTGCATAAACCTAAACGACCCCCTGGCCACCTTCTACTTTCTTATACTATAGCAAAAAAAATGGAACTTGCTTCCTCCCCTGCTAAGAGTCACTACAAGCCCTGAACAATTCAAATCTGTACTCCATTCTCATCCAAAACTGGAAATGTAATTGTATACTTCCTACCTAGATCCTATTACATCCCGGTTTCAATTTTTCTCCCTCCTGCCCCACTTCTTCCAACTCTTTCTTCAAGCTCCCCACCCTCTACTTCTTTATCTTCTTTTCCCCCTGTATCAACTCTATGTAAATTCTTTTTATGTCTTCACTTCCCCACTGCCTATATGCCTATTCTTACACTGCATCACCATTTCCATAAGATGTATCTTTCACCACAAACATAAAATTAATTTGTCTAACTGTTCTTTTTATCCTCCTGGCATCTCTTCTCCTTTAATTCTCTGCACCTCCTTTTTCCTACACTTCTCCTCTGATTTACTTCATTTGCATTTCATATCTATGTATATTTTTTCTTCTGTGCTAACAATACAAGTGTATAAAAATGTTATTTTTACTTGTTTGTAAATTGTTTAAGTGTGCAATGTGTTTAGGAATATGGAGCTTTAAGTGTGCAATGTGTTTGTAATATGGAGCTTTTCTCCCCGGGCCTCCACTGAAAACAGGCTTTCGGGCCCAGTGGACTTCCCTGGTTATCAAACTGGAAATAAATAAATAAATAACTTTGCTTGACATAGATGGGTAGCTTGTTCCAGAGTATGGGAAGTTTCTGGGACAGGAATCTATCCCTCCAGAAAGTCCTGTTTAATGTTTAGGTTCTTTAGATGTAGCATGTCCAACAGCTTTGGGTTTGACATAGCTTTATATGATAGGCAGAGATCACCTCGGAGTAAGCGATATGCTACAGAGTAAAGCTTGAGTTTTTTGAGACGATCAGTGTAAAGCATCTGTTTGAGGCCAGTAATTCTCTTTGTGAGGTACTTCTGCGGCCTTTCCAGTTGTTGCAGATGTCTTGTGAGGTACATTCCAAAAGGGGTGTTGTACTCTATAATGGGTCTAATGAGTGATGAGTAGAGGGAAACAATGACCTCTTTTTTCCTGGATGAGAACCCTTTTATGATGAGGTGTGCCACGTAGAAGGACTTCCTGACTACTGTGGCAATGTGATTATCAAAGGAGAGACTACTGTCCATGTGGGTCCCAAGGTCTCTTATCACACATTCGGTGTTAAGAAGACTGCCGCCTATGTGGTTGTTCATGGGTACGGAGTTTTTACCAAAGGGGATAACAATGCACTTTTTGGAATTGAGCTTGAGGCCATGGCTCTGACACCAGGCATCTGTAGGATGTCCACATCATTTGGGGACTCGACTATGGCTCCTAGTTTGCAGTCATCTGCGAACTTTGTTAGCCAGAGGCCTTCTTTGTTAGCCTGTACTTCAGAGAAGTAGATATCAAACAGGAGAGGTCCCAGGACTGAACCCTGTGGTACTCCACTTTCTTCGCCTTTGTTCTTAGCTTGTGCTCTTTATTTTCCTTGATAGCACCTTCTCTTTCTGTGGTTTGTTTGTTTTGCTCTCCATAGGTTCATGGGTGTTATGTTGGCATGTCAAGTCTTTTCATGCATTTCCAGGTTGGTGTCCTTGTTTCTGGAAATTTTTTTTCTTAGTGTTGTTGAGCTTTTGGGCCACTTCGCTGGCTAGTTTTCTGCAGAATGTCTTCTTCCCAACAAAATCCTCCTGTGATTGAAAAGGTTTTCATGTTCTTGCTGACACTTACACTAGCTCAGGGGCATCTTACTTTTTCCCCACTGCATGGAATTCCACATCTTTTTCACATTTAGGGTAAGTGTGACTAGTCAGTCCTGGATTCCAGGAGCATTGTATACAGGCTGCTTTGATCTATCCATTCTCTTAGTCTTCCCAGAGACAGACAAAAGTGGAGCTTTTGAGAATCATTTGCTGCTGTTTAGTCAGTGGCGTGTGATTCTACCTTGAAGCCAGCATTCAACTGAAGGTATCTTCCCCCTCCAGCTTCAGCATTGGTTAGATTTGCATCCAGTGTGCCACTACTGATTCCTTCAATACTGGATTTTCCATCTCGTGTTCCAGAAGGTACTAACTTGCTCAAGTCAAGGCCAGCTTTAGCTAAACTTATTGAGGATTATATCACGTGTCAAGAGTTGAGCTAGTGCTGGTCCCTGCTGTTGGTCTGCTGGATCTGCTGCTGTCTCAGCACTCTTCATAGCCCTGTATCCAGTGTCCGACAGTCCTGCCCCATTGAGTATGTTTCCAGAGAGACTGTTTTTGTCTTTCTGTTCTATTTCAAGAAACATTGACCTAGCATTATTTGAAAGGCCCTCATCTGTTCCACTGTTGCCGGACCAAGGTAAATAGCCTTAGGCTTCCTTGCAGAGGATGCTTTTTGGTTCATCTGTAGCCATCTAATTAGAACAGATCAGACACATCTCTCTCTTTGGCTGGCCCACTAGGCAGATGCCCCTCTCTTCAGACTGTGGGACTCCACGTTGTAGTCCGGTGCCGTTGAGTTTTAGCCTTGTAATGTTCTTCTGCAGGTGAATTGAAATCTGTGAAAATTTTATTCCTCTCTCATGATAAGAATGACTCTACCCTTGACGACCTGCAGTGAGTCTTGTAGGAAGGTGTCTGTTTGTCCTCTAGGGCTCCCACTACCTAGTTGATAGGCTGAGTAACTCTGGGTTATCTCCCCCTGTCCTACTGTGTTTTTTTAGCATGTTGTATACTCAGTGCTGATTGGGTTCCCTTCTTGTTTGGTGACTTGTGACTCTGATTGAATAGCTGGCATCAATAAAATCTAGTGTGTGATAGCTGGGGTTGTGTTCTGCCATCCCAGCCAACATGAGCCTGGGATACAGGCATGACTTCTTACATGTTTATGTTCATAGCAAGGCACATCATTCCCATGTGGTTCTCCACTAGAGAATTCATGTCATTCAATTTTAGAAAGGCCCATTTAATTTTTGTAACGATAACCAACGTTCAGAGATGGCTAACTGGATATCTCCAAACCAGGTTTGGTCTATGTAGTTGAACTTTCCCCCCTTCAAGAGATAGGGCACCAACCTTTACCTTTGAAAATGTTTGGACAGAGTGACTTTTAATATGTTAATAGCACACATTGGTTTAGAGTGTTTAGAGGTTTGTATTAACTGCTTGTACCTTTTTGGCAGGGGGAGATATGGGAGTATGCTTGGAGTACCAGGTCTGGCATACGGGTAGAGCTGCATTGCCGTGAGGCTTTTCTGCACAGCTACTGCATCTCTACAGTGGACAGGTTAGTGCAGGCATGCCAGCTTGCACTGCACACAGCTGTGCATGCACACATTCCTAGGCATGACCCCCCAAGCTCCTGAAACCTTCGAAACACCTCCACCTGTATGCGGAGCCAGATACTGAAGACTGTCAGACTTCCCACCTGTTACTGTCTGCAGTACCTAGTTCCATACAAAGGGGGAGATTCTGCTTCACCAAGAAGCTTATTCATTTCAATGAGTCTACCTCCTCCATTGCTGTGCCTTGCCAGTGTTGTACAGCATCAAATGATTTCAGTAAGGAAAGCCTGATCACCTTTTGGAGTTGGAGTAGGGCTTTGCCAGCCCCCATCAGCATATGTTGAATGTGCACTTGTGGAACCTTGTCATCTCAATACAGTTATGGAGTAACAAACTTAGTTTGGCATGTTACTCCATGCATAGTTCATTAGGAATCAATTCCTTTGTTTTATCTGCTTTTTTGGGTAGGTTTATGTGATAGTTTGCATTATATTACCTTTGCACTTAACTACATGTGTTTACTAATGTCTCATTTGTTCCCTACATTGAAAAACAACACAAGATTATGTATAGTTTTCACTATTTCTGCTGAAAAAAAAAAAGAATCTCCTTGAATCTTAATTTTCATTTGACACATTTGTTCTGTGTAGCAAGTCCTGTATGCCATTTATCTGTCTGGCATGTGGGTAAGGTGCACCACTAGGGGCCCCTTTTTCAGTTGTGACCTAATTATGTGAGAATAAAACAGTTTAGCATTGGACTATGCTTGCTGCAGCTTAGGGTCATCTTGCATTTTCCTCTGCAGCCTTTTTAGGTTTAGGGTTGATGGGACTGGCAGCCCTGGATTACAGAGCATCAAGATGCTAAAGTATTAAGAAAATCTTTAAAATACAATGAAGTACATCCAAGAAGGTAAGTACTTACTGGTGGCTGTTGTGGCTTAGTGGTCTAAGTACAGCACTGTAGTTGTCAGGGTCCATGGTTCAACACTGGCTGTGGCAACTATTTCCCTGTGCTTTCTTCTATTAACCTGGTCATCCTGAGGCAATATAGCAACTGCCTCATGTACACTGACAACCCACTCCTCTTGTCTCCCAGCACTCAGACTAGTGAGAGATGCACTTATATATCCAAATTGAAAGCCACGCACTCTCCAGCCAAGACTGGAATAGCTGGTCAAGAGGAGAAGGTCTGCACTTGCACCACACCACATGGAACACATAGTCCTCCAGAACACACACCAGCACTGCCTTCACATAAAAACACAAACCACACACCCACCTTCATGGAGGCTCTCAGTAAAAATCTACCCAAACAGCAGAGACCTCCAAGGCAGAAACACACCTGACCACAACAACACAATACTAATCATGAGATACATAACTCTCCTAAACAGTGTGCCACTCAACTAAAGCCCCTAAGGCAAAACAGCATGCCCAACACACTAGTCATAGGTGACTCGATAGTGAGGCACACTGATGTCCCAATCACTAGGTTGAATAATGAGAAAGTAACAGTCAGCTGCCTGTCAGGTGCCAGTATCCGCCACATAACGCATGCACTCATGTCCCTCAGCAACAGGTACAAATATGACTCTGTCATTGTACATGTGGGTGTGAATGACCTGGCACGTACCTCCCTGGACTACATGCAAAGAGACATGGAGGAGCTCTTGGATGATGTGGCCCAGGCGGGTATGACCCTAGGCTTGAGCAGCATCCTACAATCACCCAGAATGATACTACAGTACATGCAGAAAATGATTGATTTCAACAATTGGCTAAGTTTCTGGTGTCATTCTAAGGGGATCCAGTATCTGTCTGCCTGGGATGATATGATTGACAGACCTTGATGCTTTGCCAGAGATGGCCTGCATATGTCACCCCTGGGCTTCCAGATACTAGCCAAGGCTCTTGCCACCCCTGTAGTGGCTTTTTTAGGTGGAATTCCAAAGACAAAATTACCACCGTAACAGCTACAAACAAATGCGGTCTGGGAGTCATGCTGCTCAGTGCTAGAAGTCTAAATCTCAAAATGCACTTGCACGAAGCACTCCTTAAAATGGAGAACATCGACATTTGTGCTGTAACAGAGACCTGGTTCAAGGCAGCAGAAAGCACCCCTGCACTACCAGGCTATAACTCATTCCACACCTTTCGGCCCCAGAACTTGGACCGAAGCTCCAAAGGCAGTGGTGTTTTCATATTCATAAAGGATGCACACACCACCAGACTCGTAGCCCAACATAATGCATCTGAGATGCTTCAGGTGCAGCTAACATTGGGTAAGATAGCGATTCAGGTCGTAGCCTGCTATAGGTCCTCAACCATGTGCCAAGACTCGCACTCCATGTTCCTAAGTACCCTGGAGAATATTAGGGTCCAACCTAACACTCTCATACTGGGTGACTTCAACTACCCCCTCCATTAACTGAGAAAACTGCTCATGTACCAATACACTTGCCCAATGCTTTCTGGAATTCATTAATTCCAGTGCTCTGGACAAGCTTGTTCTTACCCCCACTAGAGGTCGCAACTTCCTTGACCTGGTCATTACTAACATGGGCGACCGTTGCTCTACACCAATAGTCAACTCCTCCCTGGTTAGATCTGACCACAAACTAATCACCTTGGAAATCTACATCCCTCCCACCCACCCCACAAAGGTTAACCACCATGAAAAACTTCTCCAAAGCTAACTTTGGGCTCCTAAAAACAGAAGTGGCTAACTTCATAGCACCCATGCAAATGGAGAATAGTTGCATGATCACCGAATCATACATTAATGCACTGTACGAACACGTACACAAATGCATGGTTCTCACCATACCCAACAGAACCAAGATGCTCTCCTCAAAAAAAAAGGAAGCCAATCTGGTGGTCCCCTGCCATAAACAAACTCTACAACAGAAGGAGGAAACTGATGCGGAATAAGGCGAAGTCCCAAAACTGGAAAAACTCCCTTATCAGCCTCAACAAAAAGTTGAGATCCCTCATGAAGTCCTCTAAAGCTAGTTATGAAAACAGAATTGCAGCAGATACTAAAGACAATCACAAGGCCTTCTATAGTTATGTAAAGAATCTCCACATGACCAGATTTGCTCTGAGCTACTGCTCAATGGTCCCTACTATACCAAGGCAACAGATATTGCCAGTATACTGGCCGACAGATTCATTGTTAACTTTACCCCTCCCCCCCACTCAAAAGGACCAATCACAATACCAGTAGATTGCCAGGCACCCAGTATTACTGCTGCACAGGTTAAAACAGCACTATCTAAGGCCAAGAATCTGAGACCTGACAATATCCCTGGCTGTGTTCTACATGAACTACAGAGTGAATTGGCACCTTACCTGTGTGCCCTGTTCAGTCACAGCCTCACCTCAGGCTTTTCCCCTACCGAATGGCGCACTGCTACAGTCATCCCTCTCCACAAAGGAGGAACGACTACAGACCCTGGGAATTTTCACCAAGTTATCCTGATGAGTCTGATATGCAAAGATATGGAATGCGTCATCATGGACCTAATAAACAAGAATATAGGGAGTCTTCAAACTCTGGATTCTACACAGCTTGGTTGTGTGAAGGGTAGCTCATACCTGCTAAACTTGGTCGACTTCTTTGAGTCAGTCACCAGAGCTGTGAATGAAGGCAAGGTGGTTCATACAGCCTACCTTGATGTGGCCAAGGCCTTTGATACCATTCCCTACTCAGGAATCATAGAAAAACTCACTAAGCTAGGTATCAACCCCTATATCACTAGGTGGGTTCCAAACTAGCTCACAGATAGAACCCACAGTGTGAAAGTAGCTGACTCCAAGTCAGAATGCTGACCAGTCACGAGTGGAGTCCCACAGGGTTTGGCCCTGGGTCCTCTCCTGTTTGGTATCTACTTCTCTGAAGTCCAGGCCAACACGAAGGGACTCTGGCTGACAAAGTTCACAGACAATTGCAAGTTGGGAGCTATTATTAACTCCCCAAGTGATGTTGACATCTTACAGAAAGCCCTCAATGAAACCAACAACTGGTGTCAGAACCATGGCCTTAAGGTCAATGCCAAAAAATGTGGATTCATCCCCCTTGGGAAAAACCCAGTTTCCTTGAATTACCACATTTATGGTAGTCCACTGAACACAGAAGGCATTACAAGAGATCTGGGAATACAGGTTGACAGCAACCTCTCTTTTAACCACCACGTTGCCACTGTAGTCAGAAAGTTCTGTGCGGCACATCTCATTTGTAAGGGTTTTGCATCCAGGAAGAAAGAGGTCATTGTCTCCCTCTACTCTTCCCTCATTAGGCCAATCATCGAGTACAATGCCCCATTTGGCATGTACGTCACTAGACACTTGCAACAACTGGAGAGGCCACAAAAGTACCTCACAAAGAGGATCCTAGACCTTAAAACACTTGTCCTATATGGACAGACTCAAAAAACTCCAACTATTCTGTCTCATATCGCCTACTTAGAGGCGATCTCTGCTTGACTTACAAAGCCATGTCTGACCCAGCTCTGTTAGAAATGCTACCTCTAAAGAAATCCCAATCCCACCACACCACACACTCCAGAGACATCTACCTCATTACCACAATCAACAGAACATGCTGGAGGGACAGGTTCATAACCCAGGGACTACCCATGCTATGGAATAGACTTCCCATGTACGTCAAGCAGAGCACCTCACTGGCCCTCTTCAAGATAAATCTTGATGAGTGGATGGGAAATAGAAAATTCACCCTGGGATCACTCCAGTGGCTCTACTCGACAGAGGCATTAGGAACTAAGATCGGGTGGCATGATGCCAGGGTAATCCCATGGGCTTGGCTTGTAAAGGCTCCAGGGCCATTAGCCTAGTACATACCTATGAACTTATGAACCTATGGTTATATTTGTAAGAGATGCTATTGTGAGTTCACCTGCTGACAGCCTGTTTTACCAGCTCTTGATGGTCATTTTGGTTAGAGTTACTGCAAGAAGACACTAGTGTTTAAGTAATTGCAAATAATAACAGCAGAAGCTTTATGTTCCCTTACTTGAGGAGTTAGCTGCTAAAAGTTGTACTGAAAGAAAACCTGGTTTCCTTGCAAGACCGCCACATTGATTGTGTTTTGTAGGTTTGAATTTCTGTTCCAGAACTAGTAGTATTGTCTTTCACAGGATTAATTTCCTAGGGATCTGTGTTACCACTGAAGTGATGGTCATTAGCATTCCTGTCTCCCTACTATAAACATAGAATGTTTGAGAATGGGCAAACAGTTTTGTAATGCATCTGTGTCCTCCTATTAATTGTTGCAGTTCTCTTTACATATGGCTTGTATTCCGCCATACAACCCAACATCCGGACAGTATACAAAAGCTTTTAGCCACTGCCAGTACATGGGACATTGCACTTCTCCTCTGACAATGTCAGCCATAAAAGGACGTCTCCACGTACCATCCTCAGAACTTTTCTGCTGCCATTCAGAAGGTGGGCCTCTATGTTCTGCAGTCTGTGTGTGTGTCACTACCAGCTTCAGATACGTGCCCCATTGGGATTTTTTTTCTTCCTACTGACGTTTGTTTTTGTTCATGTCATCCAAGAAGGGCAAGTGTAGGTGTGGAAGGCAGGTTTCACATAAAGATAGCCATGAAGTCTGTCTTTTCTGTTTAGCACCTAGTCATGACTATCGGTCCTGTTCCATCTGTCAGGCCTTTTTGCCTAAGACTTTGAGTAGCCGGCTTTCAGTTCTAAATCTTAATCTCGAAAATCAGTGGCTTAAACATCTGGCTAAAGAAGTTAAGGAGGGTTCCGGGGGTCCTTCGGCCAAGCCAAGTTTGAAGAGGAAGGTGAGCAAGCAAAAACCTGAATCCTCTTCCACTTCACCTACTGCCTTGGACGTATACCTTGAGGTCAGTGAAGACCCAGTGGTACGGTCGGAGGTCAGGTCCGCTTCTTTGGAGAGTTCCTTTGGGGAAGTCACCAAGGGATCAGGTCCTAGTACATCCGAAGCTATGCAGATGTCCATTTCTCACGACATTGGGGATCCATGGCTTGTACTGGAGGATTCCGGTGGTATCTTTGCTGCTATGAGTAGGGATTGATCCTTAGCTATACTGAGTGTTAGGCCTACATCAGATTCTTCTTCCTTGTCCCCTCTCTGAGACAGGCATGTGAAGATGAAACAAATGACAAAACATCCCAACATCCCTTCTACTCAGTCAGATTGGTATGCCTTTTCCCAGGGACTGATTAAGGCTGAGATAGCACTGAAGCCTACTTCGTCTCTCCCTCTGCCGTCTTTTACTTTCTGTTCTGTACAGGCTGCTTGGTCTCAGGTTCTTGACTGTAATTCTGAGGATTCCTCCTCTAATGGGAATTCTCTGGCATATTCCACCCAAATTACTTCACCTCTGGAATATGCATTCCCTGAGGAGGAATCCAATGGAGGGGATTCCCCTCCTGAAGAAATTTCTTTTGGAGAGACTATTAATAAAATGAGGGAGTTTTTCAAATGGGATTGTTCCCAGATTTCTGAAGAACAGAAGTAGTATTATGACCTCCTTCAGATGGAAGTTCCCTCTCCCTCTGCAGTTCTTCCCGTCCTTCCAGCTGTCCTAGATGCATTTGCTTCCTTCTGTAAGACTCCAGACTCTCAGGCCCCGTTTCAAAGAGGTCTGACATTTTATAAGGTGCCAAATGACTGCGAGTTTCTCTATAAATGTCCCTCTGCATATCCAGCTGTGATCTCCATAGCTTCTGATAAGTCTTCCCATTTATGTCCGTCTGCCAAGCTTCTACCATCTGATAAAGAGAGAGAAATTGTGGAGAGACTAGGTAAAGAGGTATATAGATCTTCCACTTTAGCTATCAGAGCTGTTAACTACCATACTCTCATGTCTAGGTTTTCCGTGATGTTGCTGTCTCAAGCTTCACAGGCCTTAACTTCCTCACCAGACTCTGAGATTAAGACACAGGTCCTGCCACTTTTAACTGCATCCTCTCAAGTAGCTTGGCATTCCATTAAGTGCAGCTATGATGCTGTTAATGCATCATCTAGGACTGTTGCTTCTGCCTCTGTGCTTAGGAGGCATTCATCCCTGAGACTGCAATCATTACCAGATGATATTAAGCCAAAATTATGGACTAATTTCAGGCTCTGCACGAAAAAGGGAAGGGGCTTCAAGATGTAAAACACCTGTTTCACCGGATCCAAAATTTCTTAGAAACTTCTGTGTCAAAACCTCTTTTGTTAGGAGACCTGCTCATTCCTCCGATGCTTCCTCTTCTGCTCCTAGGTTTAAAAAGTGTACTAGGAGACCTCCTCAGTCAAAAACCTCTTCTTCAGCCCCCTCCTGACAACAGTCCTTACAGGCCAGGCCCAGTTCTCTGTGACTGCTAGATTTTCCCTTCCAGGTCACACACCTCTTTCTCTTCGCTTATCTCTTTCTTTTCCAATCTTAAGCAAGGATGCCTGGGTCCTATCCATTATTCTAAAAGGCTACTTTATGACTTGGAAGACTCTTTTTCCTTTCATGGGAATTCCTCAGTCCCCCTCCAGTCAGTTGCACCTGTTTTCACAACTCCTTTCTCAGCTGGTGTCTCAAAGCACCATTCAAACTGTACCTCTGGATCAGAGAGGCAAGGGGTTCTACTCAAGAATGTTTTTGGTTCCAAGAAAGGATGGACCTTGGAGACTAATTCTAGACCCCTCCCAGTTAAACACTTTCTTGCAAGTCCCTTCTTTCTGGATGCTGTTTCTGCAGATGCTCTGTCCCCTGATTTCACCTCAGTCTTTCATGGCGTCCTTGGATCTCAACGATGCTTATCTGCATATCCCAATTCATCCTCATTACAGGAAAATTTTATGTTTCTCGGTGGGTTCTTTGCACTGTCAGTTTTCTGCTGTGCCTTTTGATCTTTTCACTGCCCCAAGGGTATTCACAAAGTGCTTGGCCCCTGTCATTGCCTTCTTGAGGGTCCAGGGTGTAAACGTTTATCCCTATTTGGATGACCTTTTCCTGGCAAACATTTCAGATCAGTTGTCTCAAAATCTTATGATAGCCATTCTTCACCTTCAAAGCCTTGGCTTCACAGTAAATTTCAAACAATCCAGTTTGACCCCATGTCAGGATCACATCTTCTTGCGGTGCAGGTTCAGGACACAATTGATGATGGTGTTTCTCCCTTCAGACAAGGTTCAGTCTCTCACTTGCTTCATGGAGATCCTTCGGACTCTTCCTTACATTTCGGCCCTGGAATTCCTGAGACTTCTAGGTTTCATGGCCTCCACAATTCCCATGTTGCCCTTTGCAAAGCTGCACATGAGAAAATTTCAGTGGTTTCTAAAGGCACCCTGGTCTCCTCATCCTCACCCACTAGAGGTTATGATTCCTCTACTTTCCTGCCTGAAAACAGAGCTCCTGTGGTGGATTCAACAGCTTTCTCTGAATCCAGGCCTTCCTCTTCTTTTGCCCCAGCCTTCTCCCAACAGCTTTTCCCAGATGATTCAGATACAGGCTGTAGGCACCCTTTGCTTCCAAGAAGGTTCAGGGTCTTTGGTCTCCATCTCAGAAGAGGGAGCACATCAACATCAGAGAAGTGAGAGCTCTGCTTCTAGCCTTGAAGACTTTCCATCCTCTCTTCCAACCAGGTCCTCTGAAGATCTTTACAGACAACACAACTCTCCTCTGGTACATAAACAAGCGGGGGGGGGGGGGCACCAAATCTTACCTTATTTGCAGGTTAGCTGTCAAGGCATGGGAATTAGCAATTCAGTACCAGGTGACTCTTCATGCTGTTTACCTACCCTCTGCAAAAAAATTATGTGGCAGACGTGTTAAGTAGGTCTATGATGCACTCCCACAAATGGATATTTCACAGGGATGTGTTCCTGGACCTGGTTCACCAGTGGGGTACTTCACATCTGGACCTATTTGCCTCCCCTCAAAACAGACAACTTCCTCTCTTTTGTGCCAGGATCCCACATCCACTAGCTTGGAAGGTGGATGTCCTGTCTTTCTCATGGAAGGGGATGTTTCTTTATTCATTCCCCTCTTTCCTCTCAAACAGAAAGCTGTGCTGAAGATTCAGCAGGACAAACTAAAAATGTTGTTGGTGACCCATTTTGGCCAAGGCAGGATTGGTTTCCTCTTCTACAACTAGCCAAGGGCCATCACCCCAAGTTGCCTCAGCGGTTGGATCTGCTCACACAGGACAAGGGATACCTGCTTCATCCACATCCCTCAGCATTACAACTGACGTTATGAGTGATCAACTTCTGATCCCTCTCAGGCACCTTTGCTCACAGGACATGCTTGGGGGTTTGCAGGAGTCCAGGAAACCCAATACTAGAAAATCTTACATTTCCAAATGGAGAAGATTTTCTATCTGGTGCTTTAATAGAAGTGTAGATCCACTTTCTGTGGACATTCCAGTAGTACTCTCTTACCTGTGTGAACTACTTAAAAGTGGTGTGTCATGCTCTGCTCTTTCTGCTTGTCTGGCATTATCACCTCCTTTAGCTTCCAGATTGGAGGTTAAACTTTTTCTTAGTCATCTTACATATTAAGCTCCCAAGGAAACCAGTTCCTCCTCCTTGGGACCTTAATTATGACTTAGAAAAACTAATTCTGCCTCCCTTTGAGCCTGCAGGTTCTGCTTTTTTGAAGTGTTGCACTTGGAAAACTGTGCTCCTGGTTGCCTTGACTTCTGCTATGAGGATCTGTGATTCAGGCTTTGATGACATTTCCACCTTTCTTAGTTTTCCACAAGGACAGAGTCTCCTTGCAAACCAGCCCATCTTTCATGCCTAAATTGGTGAATGACTTGTCTCTAAATCAACCTATCCAACTGCCTACCTTTTTTCCTTCTCCTCAGGCCTCTAGTGAGAACATTTTGCATACTGTAGATGTACACAGGCAACTTAGAATTACTTAGACAAGAATAACACTATCAGGAAGTTAGACCAGCTTTTTGTGTCTTTTCATCCCAGGGCTCTGGATTTACCTGTTTCTAAACAAACAGTTTAATCTTGTATTTCTAAGGTTGTTGTGCTTTGTTATGATTTCCATGGTAAGTCCCTGCCTACTCCTGTCAGGGCCCATTCCACTAGATCTGTGACTTCTGGGTCTTTCCTTTAAAGGCCTGGATACTAATTCCATTTTGGAGGCTGTTACATGGTCCTCTGCTTACACCTTTACCAAACATTACAAGTTGGACTCATTTGCTTGGGCTATTCTCCATGGGTTTGTGGAAAACTCTTCCTTGCAGCCTTCCTCTGCTCCTTCCACCTCCCAAACTTCCAGCTAAGCTGTGGCACGCTCCTATATGTAAAGAATACTGCAACATTGAATAGGAGGACATCGAATAGTTGTGTAAAATCTTACCATAACCATAGATGTCCTTATCTTCTATGTTGCAGTATTCTGTCCCTTCTGCCTTCCCCCTACATCTTGTCACTTCCTTGGATGACTTATTGTATTCCTTAGGACTATTACTCCTCATGGGGCATCCTTGTTTTCTGGATGGTATGTGTGGATGTCCTTTTTATGGCTGATGTTGTCAGAGCAGACGTGCGACATCCTACATACTGGCAGTGGCTAAAAGCTTTTATATAGTGGTCGAACGTCGGGTGAAATACAACCCATATGTAAAGAATACTGCAACATAGACGAGAAGGACATTATGATTATGCTAAGATTTTATTCAACTATTCTTTGTCAATGTATGTGAAAATATGTAGTAACAGCCAACCCTAGTGCTGATTTTCATGTCTCCAAGACTGGACCATTTGGTAGAGCCTTGATGTTACATAAACTAAAACATGTCTTTGACTATTTGGTCCTGTGCATTTTTTGTTATGGAAGGAGCCATGTCATTTGCTCAGTTATACAGCTTATTTCTAGGCAGCGTTTTCATTGACTGGCTGTTTTGCACCAGATACTCCCATTTGCCCCTTCAGTGATGGATGGTACCTGTGTGAAGGCCTTAAAAATGAAAGGTCCCTGTAAAGCATTATTCTTGCTTCCATATGTGTGATCAAGACAAGTGTGTGACTGTATGCCTTCCAAGCCTTTCCATAACTTGATTTTAGAACTTTACTTGTTCGTTTCATCAGTATGAGCATGATAGTTACTTTAACAGACAAGGGAGGTTCATATTTTTGATCTCGGCACTGGAAGAGAGGTTAGTAACTCACCGACTTTTTGGGATTCTTCAATATGTAAGCTGTTCTAGGGATACACACCTTGTGAAAATGTAAGAGGAAATCTGTTTGATAGTTATGATCAAACAAAACTGAAAGCAGCCTCCTCAGTACAACTACTGGTTTATTTTTGGAGAAAAGAAAGAAAAATTGTCTATGAGCTGTGTTTTCTGCCATCCTTCACTACCTTCTCTCTTTAAATTTCATCCTATTTTCTTCCACATATCTTCTTCTGGAAGATGTTGCCCCTGCTGGCTCCCCTTGAGATATTAAAAAAAGGAAATTGCAGGTTAATTCACATCACAGAATAACCCCTTTTCAGTGAGGCATTTTATTATATGCACTATACAGACACATTTTTTTTCAATTTATAATGAATGCATGCCTTTTCTTCCAAGGTGTATGCTGAAAATGGACCCTGCTCATTTGAACATTTTGGTTGACAAAATAAGATAAAAATTTAAACTTTATTTGCAAGTACACACAGCAGATGCCAATGTGAACAAGTGTGTTACACATTGCATTACATATGTATGTCATAATTACAATGACATGCAACTGCTGGAGTAGTAATTATGTGTGGGTAGTCTGGCATCAGACTGATGCTTGCTCCAGCCAGATTTTTTCCCAAGAGCCATCAGATGCCCCTTTGTGCATAGGCAGAACATGTATCCATTGCAACTATTACTAGGATTAAATATGGGATATATTAGGCTACCTCCTGTTTGCCTTCCACGCCACTTAAGAGCTAGAATGCCACTAGGAGTGGTATCTGAATTTCCAGGCAAAAGTACTTATAGGGAAATGTCTTGGTTGCGGTGGTAAATTTCTATGTGAATGAAGGCTGACCTCACAAGTTTTGGAGTCAGGATCTCTGAGACCTGTGTTTGAACTTATCAGTATGATCTGTTGCACAAAACATTGTCCAGCCATCAGAAGGTTGTGAGGGCATATCATTTTGCAAACTTTGCTACTCTGCATGGTTAACATGTTTCAGTGTCACTGTTGCCAGTTAGCTGCCAAAATGATTTAAGGAGTCAATTGTTTATTTCTGATGTTCTTCGTGTTTCACTGTTGCAGTCATCACATTTGGGTTATCTGCTTGCAGTAGCCCTCAGTCGGCCTGATTATCAAAGTCTTGGGTCCTGCGTCGGTTGCCGTCTCATCTTCTGTGACGTAAGGTAGTCAGGGGTATCAAGCATGCAGCCGATGCCATTACATCAGTCTTTCTTGCTGTGCAGCGCCCGAAGCAGAAGCAGTTCGCAAGTGCCGGTTGGCCAACTTCTGAAATTTTTGTTTTCGAGTTTCAGAACCAAAGTCTTCAACTAAAACAAAGTACTCCATTGGGGAAAGTTTTTCTTGCTCTTTACCGATGTCAGTAAAAGTTAATAATTGCATTTCTTGTGGAAATCAAATACCTCATAAAGATTTTCATTCATACTGTATTCCTTGTCTAGGCCCTGACCACAACATACCTCGCTGTCGGTTTTGTGTCTTATTTATCCAACGAACTATTTAGGTATATTTACACTTCTAAATATTTCGGTTCTTGGTTCAATTATCCAGATATGTCTTTGGTAAGCCATGCAACTACCGACATTCCGAAAAAATGTAAAGATAAAGACAGAGACAGGCCGCCTAGGTACATAACCTGCGGATGTCTCTACCTTGGATGGGTCTGGAGTCACTGTGCAGGCACCGGCTTCTGAGGGTGTATTCAGGCCTACTGACTTGCATATTATACCAATGCCACCTTCTTCTTTAAGGCCTAAAACTCGAACCATGCCTAGAATACCGACGCCCAGACCGCATGCCCAGGCCTCTATGCCTAAAAAACAAATGATAAGAATGGCTGAAGACCTCATTACTCTAATCAGGGGAAGCCAACCCTCCCCTTCTAAAAGACCTAGGACTGAATTTGCTTATGACTCTTCTGACCAGGATTCTGAAATTTCTGTTTCTTCTGATGACCAGGATTTTCCCTTATCTACCTATGAGGATTCTGTTGCAGTGGACTCTATTCCCTCTGCTTCCCCTCCAGAGGATATCTCTTTTGGTGAAACCTTGCATACTCTTAGGGAGTATTTCCGCTGGGAAAGCCAGGATTACTCTGATTCTAAAAAGAGGCTTAGGGATTTCTTACTCCTGCCTCAAAACACAGACCTTTAGATATCCCTCCTGTACTAGATATTGTTGATGATGCCTTTTGGAATCTAGTTTGGCCCCTGATTCTTTAGCTCCTGCTCCCAGAAAACCTGATAGATATTACAGGGTTCCTGACTCTAACAAATTCCTTTTTAAAAATTCTACTGCGGATCCTGAATTCTACTGCGGATCCTGAGACCATTTCACAGGGACCCAAGGGCATTAAGGCTACTACTGCTAAAAACCCTACCCCTTCTGATAGAGACTCCAGGATGCTGGATAGATTGGGTAAGAAGGTATACACTTCTGCGACCTTGGCCATTAGGGCCTTAAACTATCAGTTTCATATGTTAAAGTATCAGCAACATATTATTGGATTGCTTAAACAGAAAATTATGTTGATTCCTGACTGTGCTGAAAATAAAGATTTAGAGGATTTAATGCATTCTGCTGAACAGTTTGGAAAACATACTTTGCAATGTGGTTTTGATTCTTTAGAAGCATCTTGCAGGGCTGCTGTCACTGGATCTGTACTTAGAATGCATGCTTGGCTTAAGGAACAATTTTTGCCAGATCATGTTAAAGCTAAATTGTTGGATGCTCCCTTAAATCAAGACCGCCTTTTTGGCAACAAAGCAGAAGAAGTTCTTAAAAAAATGGAGGAAAAAGCTAAATCAATGCAAACTGTTAAGGATTTCCTACAAGTACAGCCTCCAAGGTATAGTAGGCATTGGCCCTCTAAGAATTGGTCCTTTTATGCCTCTTCCAGGCCTTCTCAGTCCAAACCCAGAACAAGCAGAACCCCCCAGGTTTCAGTCCCAAGGTACGCACAGGACTAAGCAGGGTGGAGCTTCCACTTCCAAATCAGGGCGTACTAAGACTCCCCCCTATGGTAAGCTGTCTCAATGACTTAACCTTAAAACTTCCAAGCACTTCTCAACTGTCTGCTCCTTTAGGGGGAAAGATTGTTCTGCAGGCCAAAAACTTGGGAACTCATTACCCAGGACAAATTGGTTTTAAATATGGTTTCCCAAGGATACAGATTTCTCTTTCACATGTTACCAACCCCAAACGGTTAGCCAGATCTACCCCCAACTCAGTGGGCAGAGGCTCAAAAACTAGTATTCTCTCTTAAGCATAAAGGCTATTCAGACTGTACCAGAAGAGGAAAAGGGACAAGGTTTTTACTCAAGACTTTTCCTGGTACCCAAAAAAAGACAATTCATGGCATCCTATCCTGGTCCTATCCATCTTAAACACTTTTTTGGTGATTTCAAAATTCTATATGCTAAGTCTTCACCAGTTACTTCCTATGCTAGGCAAAGATGCCTGGTTGGCAACACTTGATCTAAAGGAAGCCTACCTGCACATCCTAATCAGGGAATCTTGCAGTAGATACCTACACTTCAAAGCAGGCTACATGCACTATCAGTTCTCTGCACTGCCCTTTGGCTTATCTACTGTGCTCAGGATATTCACAAAGTGCCTAGCTCCAGTCACTGCATTTTGCAGGCAAAGAAAAATTCAGATATATCCATACCTGGACAATTGTCTAATTCAGGCAGAAAGCCAGGAAATACTTTTGAATAATCTGGCATTTGTACAAAAGGTGCCCACTTGTCTGCGGTACACCATAAACGAAAAGAAATCTAATCTGGTACCCTGTCAACAAGTTATATTCCTGGGAGCAAGCTTGAACACAACTTCCCATATGGCTTTCCTCACACCAGAGAAACAAATTCATTTGCCAACTTATTTCAAACTAATGGCCCCAAAGACCCTGCTATCTGCAAGGCAAATACTACAAGCCTTGGGGTTCATGGCCTCCTGGATTCTACTAATTCCATATGCAAGACTGCATATGAGGAAGCTACAGTGGTATCTAAAAAGCCTATGGTGTCAACATTCTCAGGATATAGAAGAAGTTATTCCTATCATACCTTGCCTACGGTTAGAATTCCTTTGGTGGGCAGAGGCCTGCCACCTATACAAGGGACTACCATTCACTCTACCCCCTGCTGCCCAAACCATAACAGACACATCAGACTATGCACGGGGGGTGCTCACCTGGCAGGGAAGTGCATTCAGGGCAAATGGAGCCCAAGTCAAACGCACCTGTATATCAATCAAAAAGAAATGTTAGCTGTACAGAATGTGCTGACAGCCTTCAAGGACCACATTCTTCCAGGACAATTAATGGTAAAGACAGACAACACCACTGTTATGTGGTACATAAACAAGCAGGGGGGTACCCATTCCTACCCCCTTGCAGACTAGCAGTGGCTCTGTGGAACACAGCCTTGAGCTACCAAGTGCATCTGCATGCTCAATTCCTGCCAGGAAGACTAAATACACTGGCAGACGAACTAAGCAGAAATCTCATGGACCCACACGAGTGGAAACTGGAACCAAAGACTTTTAACATGTTGATACACAAATGGGGGAGTCCATATATAGACCTGTTGCCTCTCCCCAGAACTACCAATTCGACAAATTCTGCACAAGGACTCCCCACAAACTAGCTTGGAAAGTGGATGCTCTGTCCATCAGCTGGAAAAATCTATCAGTGTATGCCTTTCCCCCTCTGCCACTCCTCTCCAAAGTACTACTAAAGATCAAACAGGACAAACCAAGGATGATACTGATTGCACCAGACTGGCCTTGCCAACACTGGTACCCCCTCTTGCGCAGTGTGCCACTGCTGGCTCCATAGCACCTGCCTCAGACCCCTACCCTGCTATCTCAGCAGGACAGCCAGATTCTGCACCCTCAGCTTCAAACCCTGAACCTGGCAGCCTGGCTAATTGTCTAATTTCTCCTTTACCATCCCTCAGTAAACAAGTGTTGGATGTCATTTTGGAGGTAAGGAGGCCTAGTACAAGAAAATCCTATGCTGAAAAATGGAAAAGATTCTGTGCCTGGAACCAAACTCAAGGGATGGCCACAGCAGCTCCCAACTTACCTCAGATTCTCCAATACTTAACTGAAATGCTTCACAAGGGCCTTTATTTTTCCTCTATCAAAATTCATCCCTCAGCCATTTCAGCTCATTACAACACAGAACCACCCATCTTCTTTCATCCAGTGCTCAAGCAGTTCGTCAGAGGGGCAAAAACTTAAGATCACCCAGGAGAGCCCCAACTCCAGCCTGGGACCTTAACTTTGTATTGGAAAAACTCACTCTTCCTCCTTTTGAGCCGGCTGCAAGTGCAGAGTTGAAATTCTTCTCTTGGAAAACAGCCTTCCTTTTAGCAATCACTTCAGCAAGAAGGGTATCTGAATTACAGGCCCTTATGGCAGTGGAGCCTTTCATCATCTTTCATGCGGACAGAGTGTCCCTTAGGACTAATCCCTCCTTCATGTCCAAGGTGGTTTCCAGTGTGGCTCTTAATCAGTCCATTCATTTGCCAACCTTCTTTCCTAATCCACAGAACAAAAGGGAATGCATACTGCACTCCTTAGATGTGCACAGACAACTGAGATTTTACTTTTACAGGACTAAACCTCAAAGGAAATCTGAACAACTGCTGGTGGCATTTGCTGCAGGGGCAGAGGGGAAAGCTATTTCAAAGTAAACCATTTCTAAATGGATAGGCCATTGCATTCATTTCTGCTATAAGCACCATGGAAAACCTATCCCACAGAGTATTAGACCCCATTCAACCAGGGTTGCATCTACCTTTTCAGCCTTTCTCAGAGGTGTCCCTACCGGGGGCATCCTAGAAGCTGCTACCTGGAGTTATGTGCATACTTTCACCAAGCATTATCATTTACCTATTTTCTCTAAATCCAGAGCTGGCTTTGCCACTGCAGTCTTGCAGGGCCTTATAGCTGGTCCTAAAGCTGTCTAATTTCATCCTCCCATCCTTGGCTTTGGGAATATACCCAAATGTGATGACTGCAACAGTGAAATACGAAGAACATAGTACAGTTGGGTACACTTACCATAAATGTAGATGTTCGAGTGAATTCACTGTTGCAGTCCTGGTTAGCCTCCCTCCAGCCCCCTGACTTCTTTTGGCTATACCTCTACTCTCCTTTTCTATGCTTAAAAGCTTTTGGATTCATTTGCTTTTGTGTTGGAGGTATACCATTGTGTGTGTGTGTGTGTATATATATATATATATATATATATATATATATATATATATATATATATATATATATAATTGGGGGGTACCTGACATCTGGGGCAAGAAAAACTGATGTAATGACGTTGGCTGCATGCTTTATACCCCTGACTACCTGACGTCATGGAAGATGAGAAAACCGACGCAGGACCCAAGACTTTGATAATCAGGCCGACTGAGGGCTACTGCAAGCAGATAACCCAAATGTGATGACTGCAACAGTGAATACACTCTAGCATCTACATTTATGGTAAGTGTACACAACTGTACTATATGAGCTTGGCTACCTCACTAAGGATTGTCGGTTATGACATCTTTGCAGCTGCCACCTTAGCATTGGCTTTGCCAAACAATGAACCTGGAACTGATTTCTAGGCCTAGTGTCAACCTTTGAAGGACAACATAAAAGTCTTTAACTTTAAAGATTGTGTTTGTACTACATGTACTGGAGATTTTCACCCCGGGCTCCATTGAAAAGGGGCCTTTGTGCACATCCGGACTTCCATGGTCAATAAATGTAAAATAAATAAATACATTTTTTGTTGCGTGTATAGAGAACCATGCAGTGAACATTGGGACACTGTCCTACTAGCAGTTTCACTGTCTCAGTAGGTATCACATATGCCTTTGGTACTGGAAGATAAGAAAGTCATAGATTCTTTTCCTACTCCTAGTGGTTGGATTAATTTTGCCTTTACTTACAGTACAGTGTTAGGGGATCCCGTTGCATGCTAGGATGTTCATCGTGTTTCACTGTTGCAGTCATGACTGTTGAGTTCTCCCCTGCCGGCAGGCAGTCCTCGGTCAGCCAGAATCCCAAAGTCTGGGTCCGGCGTCGGCTGTTCAGCCATGCTCCCTGATGTCAGAGCGCCAGGAGTACAAAGCTGACAGCCGACGCCATGTTCTCCAGTCTTTCATGCCATGCGGTGATAGCAGTTCACAAGTGCCGGTCGGCTGAAGCCTGACAATCATTTCTGAACAAATTTCAGTCCGAAGACTTTCTTCTCCTACTCAAAACTAAGTACCCCGTTGGGGAAACTTTTTTCTTGCTCCAGTCCGATGTCAGAAAAAGTTAATAATTGTATTTCACGTGGGAAGCAAATACCTCATAAGGATTTTCATTCTTACTGTATTCCTTGCTTAGGCCCTGACCACGACGTAGCTAGTTGTCGGTTTTGTGCTAGATTCAATCAACGTACAATTAAACGAAGGTACGATTTTGCATTTCATTACTTCGGTAGGCGTTTTAATTACAAAATGTCGTCAGATACG
Organism: Protopterus annectens; assembly: GCF_019279795.1. NCBI lineage: Eukaryota > Metazoa > Chordata > Ceratodontiformes > Protopteridae > Protopterus > Protopterus annectens. The sequence continues at coordinate 739,619,047 of NC_056744.1, forward strand.
GTTCCGGCTACCGGAGTTTACAAACGACACAAGGACAAAGACAGGCCTCTGAGGTCCAAATCTGACAATATCGTACAAACAGAGCCAGCTTCAGGTTCGGCCGTCGTCAGTGAGGCGCTTTTGCAGCCCCTGTTGTCGGCCATTTTGGAACCGATGGCCGAAACGGACTCCCACGAGGAGCCAACTAGGCCTTTGAATATTACTGTTGCAGGACCTTCGGACAATGCTCCTTCGGATGGGTCCAGAGCCGCTGTGCAGGTACCGGCTTGCGACGGGGTTTTCAGGCCTACTCAGCTTCTAATAAAGGCAAAGCCAAAGACAAAGGCAAAGACTCCTTCCAAATCAAAGACTGCAACACAGGCCTCTTCCGATCCAGCTCCCAAGTCACAGAAACAGTTACTTAAGATGGCGGAGGACTTACTTACTATGATTAGGGGTTCACATCCCCCTCCAGATAAAAGGCCAAGGCAGGAAGTTTATTATGACTCCTCTGATCAGGCTTCTGTTTCTTCAGTTTCTTCTTCTGACCAGGAATATTCTTTCCCTCCTTATGAGGATTCTGATGCTGAGGAGTCCATACCTTCAGCTTCTCCCCCTGAGGATTTCTCTTTTGGGGAAACTTTGCATGAAATGAGGGAACATTTCCACTGGGAAGGACAGGAGTATTCGGAATCTAAGAAAAGACTAAGGTATTTTCTTCTTCTTCCCCAACATAGACCCCTGGCTATTCCTTCTATTTTGGATATTGTGGATGATGCTTTTTCGGAGGCTAACTTAACCCCTGATTCTTTTCCTCCAGCTCCTGTTAAGCCTGACCGATATTACAGGGTTCCTGATTCCCACCAGTTTTTATACAAGAACCCTACTGCTGACCCTGAAACCATTTCTCAGGGTCCTAAGGGAGTTAAGGCCGCTTCTGCTAAAAACCCCATTCCCACTGAGAAGGATTCCAGATCTTTAGAAAGATGGGGCAAAAAAGTGTACACTTCTGCTACTTTATCTATTAGGGCTTTAGACTGTCAGTTTCATATGCTGAAATACCAGTAATTTCTCCTGTCTGTTTTAAAACAAAAGCTAACTTCCATTTCCGCCTGTGTGGATGATAAGGAATTACATGACTTAATGCATGCCACTGAACAAGTTGGGAAGCTTGGTTTACACTGTGGATTTGATGCCTTGGAGGCTTCTTGTAGGGCTGCTGCCTCTGGCACAGTAATTAGAAGGCATGCATGGTTAAAGGAACCAAATTTGCCAGATCAAGTAAAAGCTAAATTATTGGATTCTCCTGTTCAGCATAATGTTTTGTTTGGATCTAAAGCTGAAGAGGTGATTAAAAAGATGGAGGACAAGGCAAAATCCATGCAAACAGTTAAAGATTTCTTACAAGTACAGCCACCCAGATTTAGTAGGAATTGGCCTACAAAAAATTGGTCCTTTTCCAATTCAGACAGGCCTCAGAGGGGTAGATACAGACGCTCACGAGGAAGGCCTAAAACACAAGCCTCTTATAGACCAAGACAGTGGACTGCTTCCACCCCTAGGGGAGGAGAGGACAGGTCGCAAGCTCATAGGAAACAGACTCAATGACTCCCTCTGTTGGGCTGCAGGAACGTCTTGCCTGGAAGCCCCTCTTGGAGGAAAACTCTCTTTTTCACCCAAATTGGACTCATATAACCCAAGACAAGTGGGTTCTGGATGTGGTTTCAAGAGGTTACAAATTCCATTTTCATACCCTACCAAGACCAAGAGGATGGCCAGATCTTCCAAAACATCAATGGACAGAGGCCTTAAACCAGGTGGAAGCTCTTTTGGCTATGAAAGCCATAGAACTAGTTCCACTTTCAGAGATGGGGCAAGGCTTTTACTCAAGGCTCTTTCTAGTCCCCAGGAAGCAAAATTCATGGAGACCCATTCTAGATCTCAGTCTTGAACACCTTTCTAGAGATACCAAAATTCAAGATGCTAACTCTACAGCAGCTACTTCCAATGCTGACCAAAAATGCATGGATGGTAACTTTGGATTTAAAGGAGGCATATTTACACATTCCCATCAGGCAGGAATGCAGAAATTACTTCAGGTTGAAGGCCGGATCGAGGCACTTTCAATTCTCTGCATTGCCCTTTGGATTGTCTACTGCGCCCAGGGTCTTCACCAAATGCCTGGCTCCAGTAGTACCTTATTGCAGACTCAAGGAAATTCAAATTTATCCTTATCTGGACTAGTATCTTATTCAGGCAGACAGCAAGGAGGTCTTACTCCAGCATCTACAGTTTGTTCAGAATCTTCTCAAGTTCCTGGGATTCACTGTAAACATAAAAAAGTCAAATCTGACACCCTCACAACAGATAATTTTTCTGGGCGCTTCTCTAAACACAACAACCCAGATGGCATTTCTGACACACGAAAAACAGTTACAGCTGGCTTCAACTTTCAAAACCTTGGCAACTTTAACTCATCTATCTGCAGGGAGATTCCTGCAGGCTTTGGGTTACATGGCCTCCTGCATCCTTCTCGTACCATATGCAAGACTACATATGAGGAAAATACAGTGGTACCTAAAAAGTGTATGGTCGCAGCATTGCCACAGTTTAGACATACTGATCTCCGTCCTGCCTTGTCTTCAAAAGGAATTCCTTTGGTGGTCCAAGGCATGTACTCTAAACAAAGGAAAATCCTTCTGTCTGCCTCCGGCCACTCAGATACTAACCACGGATGCCTCAGATTATGCATGGGGAGCCCATTTTCAGGGCAACTGTCTGCAGGGCCTTTGGACAAAGGATCAGAAGCACCTGCATATCAATTTAAAGGAAATGTTAGCTGTTCGGAAAGCTTTATTGGCCTTCAGGAATCTTCTACAACCAGGACAACTACTGATACGGGCAGACAACACCACAGTTATGTGGTACATAAACAAGCAAGGGGGATCTCATTCCTACCCCCTTTGCAGACTAGCCATGGATCTATGGAAACGCAGCTCTAGCTTGCAATCTGGACCTTCAAGCTCAGTTTCTACCAGGGAAGCAAAACTTCCTGGCAGACAGTCTGAGCAGAAGTCTTTCGGACCCACACGAGTGGATGCTGGACACCGAAATATTCAGGATGATAACAGCAGTCTGGGGATGTCCTCACATAGACCTCTTTGCATCCCACCTCAATCATCAACTACAGATTTTTTGCACCAGGACTTTCCACGATCAAGCTTGGAAAGTAAATGCACTGTCATTCAGTTGGAGAAACCTCTCGGGATATGCCTTTCCGCCTCTTCCTCTTCTTCCACGGGTATTATTAAAGATCAAACAGGACAAGCCCAAGATGATAATCTTGCTGGCCCCAAATTGGCCTCGACAGTTTTGGTACCCAGCTCTGAAAAACCTATGTCTGGAGCCCCCTTGGGTTTTTCCAGAGACTCCGAACCTTCTGTCCCAGCACCAGGGTCAGGTTCTACACTCCCATGTCAGCACTCTCAGTCTGGCGGCCTGGTTAATCCAGGGTCTTTGATTCATTCTCTCCTACCCAAGCAGGTTATGGATGTCATTTTAGAAGCCAGACGTCCTAGCACTAGAAAATCTTATGCAGGAAAATGGAAAATATTTTGTTCCTGGATGCAGGCTCAGGATTATGATCCTCTTCTTCCTAACATTCCTTTGATTTTACTTTACCTGACAGATCTCTTACATAAGGGTCTATCTTTCTCTTCCATTAAGATACATGCCTCTGCTATTTCCGCTCATTATAATACAGACCCTCCAATCTTTTCCCACCAGCTCATGAGACAGTTTCTCAGAGGAGCTAAGAACTTAAGACCTCCTAGATCTCCTCCCATTCCTGCTTGGGATCTCAACTCTGTTCTGGAAAAGCTCACCTTACCTCTTTTTGAGCCTGCTGCCTCTTCTGACATCAAGTTCTTATCTTGGAAGACAGCCATCCTGTTAGCACTGACCTCTGCCAGGAGAGTTTCGGAGTTGCAAGCTCTCATGGCTGTGGAACCTTATATTATTTTTCATCAAGACAGGGTGTCTTTAAGGACTAATCCTACTTTCATGCCTAAGGTGGTTTCCAAAGTGGCTTTAAATCAAACTATTCACTTGCCAACTTTTTTCCCCAATCCTCAAAATAAAGGGGAAAGGATCTTACATTCCTTGGATGTACACAGACAACTACGTTTCTACCTGGACAGAACCAAGGACATCAGAAAATCAGAGCAATTGTTTGTTTCTTATGCTTCAAGTTCCCAAGGTAAAGCCATTTCAAAACAGACCATTTCTAAATGGATTGCTCATGGAATCAGATTTTGTTATTCACACCATGGAAAGCAAATCCCAGGGAGTATACGGACTCATTCCACCAGAGCTGCTGCCACTTCAGCTGCCTTCCTCAGGGGAGTTCCTACCAAAGACATTTTGGAAGCTCCAACTTGGAGTTCAGTGCATACTTTTTCAAAGCACTACAATCTACCTCTCTACTCTAAGTCTAGGGCAGGCTTTGCTTCTGCAGTCTTGCAGGGCCTTTTAGCTGCCCCTTCTTCTTTATGACCACCTCCTTTTTATTCTGCTTTGGAATTCTACCCTACAGTCATGACTGCAACAGTGAAACACGAACATAGTACAGTTGTGTACACTTACCATAAATGTAGATGTTCGAGTGTCTTCACTGTTGCAGTCTGGGTTTCCCTCCCTCCTGTCCCCTCTTATTTTTACTTTTGTGTGGTTCCTTTTTTCACCATTCCTCTGAGGTGTATTTGCAAAGGATATGGGACCTTACTCATTTTGGGACTCCTGACATCTGGGGCAAGAAAAACTGGAGAACATGGCGTCAGCTGTCAGCTTTGTACTCCAGGCGCTCTGACGTCAGGGAGCATGGCTGAACAGCCGACGCCGGACCCAGACTTTGGGATTCTGGCCGACCGAGGACTGCCTGCCGGCTGGGGAGAACCCAACAGTCATGACTCTGGCTCTGCTTGTACGATATTGTCAGATTTGGACCTCGGAGGCCTGTCTTTGTCCTTGCGTCGTTTGTAAACTCCGGTAGCCGGAACCGTATCCAACGACATTTTGTAATTAAAACGCCTACCGAAGTAATGAAATGCAAAATCGTACCTT